>NW_012118710.1:9775131-9844545 GCF_000951035.1 Colobus angolensis palliatus | reverse complement strand
TTTTTTTTGGTCTCCCTATGTTGTCCAGGCTAGTCTTAAACTCCTGGGTTCAAGTGATCCTCCTGCCTCAGTCTCCCAAACTGCTGGTATTATAGGCGTGCACCACCACACCCAGCTCAATACCACCTTTTGAGTAAAATGCTTTGGGCTTTTCCCAGATTGGTAAGCTTGTCTTTCCTGCCTTAGGTTGACAGATGCCATTGAGAAAGCTACGGGAAACTCAAAAGCACTGTCCACTACTCAGCTACGGCTGAATAGAATGATAGCAATTTTAGCTGCACTGTGACTTTGCCCAGGACAGTGTTTGAGGTCTCCAGCCCTCATGTTTTATCAGATCAAACCAAACACTTATCAGAACTACAAGTTATCTTAATCAACTTTGAGACTATATTGACTGTTGTGTTAGAGTCTTTTACATTTAAATAGAATATTTTTTCTCTTGTCTTCTCTTTTCTATAGACAGAGGGGCTATATTCGACCATTTGGAGTGGTTCACAAACCCAGCATACAATATTGTAAAAAAATTGGACAGCTTTTCAGATTTATAAGTGTCAGAGCAATGTGATGACAGAACCTCGGGAACAGCCTCTTCCTGTTTATAGGGCTTAGGATGGAATTAACTTTCGGAGCTGTGACAGAGATCAGCTTGCATGAGATGATACCCCAAGATTTATGGTCCTGAAAAAAAAATATTGACTGAGGTAGAGACAAAGTCAGTATTTACACCAAAGAAATATTCCTGAGGGTAAATATCTCTGTGGTATTTTATTCATTCAAGAGTGTGACTATTATACCATAATTGTAGGTTTGGTTTTCTTTAGGCTGTATTGAGCCCAAGAACTGAAGGATGAAGAGGAAGAGGAGAGGGGAGGGGAAGGAAGGATGTGTTTCCACAAATTCTGTATATTGCAGGCAGTGGTTAACAACATATGACTTGTAGTTACCCATTGACTCAGCAAATATTAATAGCACCTAGTCTGTGCCAGGTCCTGTGCTAGGTTCTAGAGATAAAACAGGGAATACAATAGACATGGCATCTTTTTCTCATGAAGCTCTCAGCATAGTAAGGAAGACAGACATTGAACAAATTATGAGGTTGGTACAAAAGTAACTGCAGTTTTTGCCATAACTTTTAACAGCAAAAATCACAATTACTTTTGCACCAATCTAATATTATAGACAAGAGGTTTATTATGAAAAAGAAAGTATAGGTGACTGCTCTGGGGACATATGATTATGGAGCCTAACCCAATTGACAAGAAGGGGAGTATATTAGTCTGTTCTCATGCTACTAATATAGACATACCAGAGACTGGGTAATTTATAAAGGAAAGAGATTTAATGGACTCACGGTTCCACATGGCTGGGGAAGCCTCACAATCATGGCAGAAGATGAAGGAAGAACAAAGGGATGTCTTACATGGCAGCAGGCAAGACAGAGAGCATGTGCAGGGGAACTCCATCAGATCTTGTGAGACCTATTGGCTATCACAAGAACAGCATGGGAAAGACCCGCCCTCGTGATTCAGTTACCTCCACTGGGTCCCTCCCACAATATATGGGAATTACAGGAGCTACAATCTGAGATTTGGGTGGGGACACAGCCAACCCATATCAGGCAGAGAAATCAGGAAGAGGGAAACAAGGGAAATGGGGAAACATCCTCCCTAAGCTATGAGGAGTAACAGTTTAGCCAAACAAAGGTTGGATTGCATCAGAGTGCTGGAGACTGAGACACTGCAACAGAGAAACAGTATGGGCTGTTCTAGCCCTTTAGTGTAGTACAGACATTGGCAAACTAAATCTGGCCAGTGCCTATTTTTGTAAATAAAGCATTATTGGAACCCAGATACGCCCATTCACTTACGTATGGACTAAGGTCATTTTCCCACGACAACTGCAGAGTGGAGTTGATTAGTTGCAAAGGAGATCACATGGCCTCTAACACCTGAAATATTTACTACCTGGCCTTAAACAAACAAAAAAAAAAGTTTGACATTTCTGTTTAGAGCAAGTGGCTTAATCATGGTTAGTAATGCTAGATGCTGTAACAAACTACCCCCAAATCTCAGATACTTATCCAATGAAATTTCTCTCTCATGTCCTAGCTCTTCAAGCAGCTGATCTGGGCAGGTTTTGTCAAAGTAGCAAAGACAGGAACACTGCCTTGTGACTTTACTATCTCCTGTCTGAGGGTCCTGCACACCAGCTGTGCAGATGGAAAACAGAAAACAGAGTTGAGGATATCAAATGTGTTAGGGACCAGGTCTGGAGTGATGCACATTGCTTTCATTCTCCTTCCATTACTCATACGATCCCACCAACATCCAAGAGGAGGCTGAAAAAGAAGTCTTCTCTGTGCTTGAGAAGAAAAGGAAGTTTTGGGGAATACTTAGCTATGCCTCTGCCACAGCAGACAAGATGTATTTTAAAACTGGGGCTAAAAATCCTGTGTGGTTGAATTTAGGTGGCATGAGGTAAGGCTGATAGGTAGGCAAAGATCAGATTGTGGAGGGTCTTGTAAACCATGTCAAAGATTTATATTTTAACCTGGGTCTGAATTATCAGTTATATGACTCTGATGAGTTATATAACATAGTTAATCTAATCCTCTGCTTCTTCATCTGTGGAAAGAGAATGATGCTACCTGTTTATAGAATTGGACAGACTCAAAGAGATATAGTACATAGAGTTTTTAGAATATCACTTAACACACAGTAAACATGTAATAAATTGTAGTTATTTATTACCAAAACAGAGGAAAGTTCTTCCACATTTCCCCCAAACTGGCCTTCTCCACCCACAGGCCCCAAAATGCAGAAGACCCTTCGCTAACCCAGTATTCCAAGACTTATCCCCTAAGAAAGAAATCAAAGCACCATGAATTGTTTCTCTACCATTCCTTTGGCCTCCATGTTTGCTACCATCTTTTCAAGGGCACATTGGCCTAGAGAACAGTCAGGTCCCAGAGTAACTATTTGTGAAATACAATTACTTTCCAAATCCTTTACCTTCCCTGAATCAAGATAAGATGACATTAGAAGCTCAGGGGAAAAAAATGTGTGTACACATATGTATATGCGTATGCATATGCACACGGACACCAAATAGGGCAAGGCTAGCGTGGTAAGACCCAGCTCATCACATATGCCTAACATCCTATACCTCTAGCCCCATCCGAAAGTTATTTTGAGTCCATCTTGACCTTTGGATTCCCTGCATGATTTTTAAGGGATGTTCCTGGCCTGAGGTCTCCATACTCTGCAAAGAAGAGTTTTTCTTGAGCTCAAGATAACATGTGAAAAACAAAACAAAACAAAAAACAATAGAATAATATGGAAAACTGCAAAACTTTTTGAAAAATAAAAGACATCACAAGGGATGAGACAAGCAGATATTGAAAGATTTTATGGAGGTATGGCATGGTACTGACAAACGAATAGACATCAGTGGTACAAAATATTAAAGTGAGAATTTAATATGGAAATATAATCAATGAGGAAAGGGAAGGTCATAAAATAAATTGTGGTGCCATTAATTATTAGTAATTTGGAGGAAAATATACCCTCACTCACACCATACACACACACCCCTTACCGATAGGAGGCAGGGCAGTGTAGTGATGACAGCAGCAGCATCTATAGCCAGCAAGATGCCTGGGGCTCAATCCCAGCTCTATGATTTACTTAGCTGTGTTGCAGTCTTGTAAATTATGTAGTCCCTTTGTGCCTAGTTTTCCTTGCACATACATGGGGAGTAATAAAGGTATTTACCTTACCAGGTTGTTAGGAGGATTGAGTGATTTAATGCATGTAAAACACTTAGAACTGTTTCTAACACACAATAAGCACTCGATATATGTTAGTCATCATGTTGGGGAAAATCACAAGGAAAAGGTCACTTTCATTCAACATATTCTACTCTACATGTATGTCAGTATGTTACATGAATGAGGCTCTAAGAGATCAAAAAATAAATTAAGACACAGACTTGTCTTCAGAGAGGGGAGCTAGCAATCTAATATCAGTTAGGAATGTATCTACCCATTCTTATCCTTCAAAGGTGAGTTCTGGAACAGAACTGGAGTTGTTCAGCACAGCTTGAACATCTTGCAGACCTCATTTCTTGTTCATGTCACTGGAAATGCTTCCTGCAATAAATTTATTTTGTTCTATATATACGTTGTCATTCATCATTGCAATACTATTCTTATGGGAGAACAGATTACGAATAGTGTAATAACTATGACAAATAATAAACAAGTTTACTTGCTTCCGGCTCTAAGGGAAATAAATCAGCCGGCAGTTGCATTCTCTGCTCCACCCTCAACTCCCAAAAGGGAGTTGTCTATTACTGAAAAGGATCTGCAATTTTTTAAATTTGACTGTTTCTCCCCAAATCAAGACAAATTGCATCAATATTACAGAAAATTCCCAAATATTTCATTATCTTTGCAGAGAATGTAGGATATATTCCAATGCCTAACGTCATAGTTCTTCAGACATTGTAGTGAGTAAGGCTTTGAGATCTCCTCCTCATGGCTTGGAATCCCTTTCACCCTAACTTTAGTACCATGCATACATGACCATGACCAGTTACTTGACCAGATCAATTCTTCCTTGGTCATTAGGAAAATAAGTATTTCTTTGTCCTCTGAATTTTGATGGGAGACAAGCTTCTGGATCACACCACTTGCCTTTCTATACTTGTTTCTTTGCCTGGTTTATTTTTCTTCTCTTATGACGTAGGGTAGTGGAGAGAGCACTGGGATAGGAGTCACTAAGCTAATGGGTAAGATTTTGTCTCTTATTCAGTAGTAATTCTGTGGGCCTTGGCATCCTCTTGGTAAGAGGAGAGGGTATATTAGAATGCTCTTTCAGATAATTTCCAAACATGGCAATCTATGAAATGAACTTTCCTTATCCTTAGCATAAGCCTGGGTCTATCATTAGTGCAGCCATTTCCTTTGGAAGCCTTACCCTCACCCCAGTCTGTTTTGGCCACTCTTAGTAAAAATCTACCCAAGAATTCATCTCTCCCAGTTTCATCATGCCGAACATAATATTCCCTTAATCCCATTCTGCATATCTTGCTATCTCTCCATTTACTGTAGAAGAGCTGCAATCCAGACACTAAGTCACCATTCAGGATAACTGGTAGCTTTCAATGAATCACTTAGCAACTCTTCCAGGACTCTGTTTTCCCATCTAAGAAATAAGAAGAATATCAGCTATTCTTAATTCACATAATTATTATGACTTGGGGAGAAAGTTGAATGAACTGTGTAAAGTGCTGTACAAATATGAAATGGAAATCATTACTAGAATTAGTTTCCCTAAAAATTGAAAGACACCTATGAGCCACATGAGGATATCTTTAATATTATTGTTATTACTATCACATGTTATGTTAATGCATATAAAATACTTAGAACTCTTTCTAACACACGGTAAGCACTCAATATATGTTAGTCATTGTAATCTTAGGGTTTATCTTAGGGTTTGAAACTCTTGTTGACCTTAGGGTTTGAAAACTGTTTTTATGCTTTGACTGAGCTTTGGAAATCTGAAAATTCTTCAACTTGACATTGACTAAATGTGCCCTATTGCTTTCCCTACACCAATCTTCTGGATGGTTGGCCACACTTAAAAGAGAATCACCTCCATCTTTTAGTGTAATTACAGGGCAATTACAAAATGCATATAATTTTGCTAAAACTGACCTAATAAATAAAATGTATCAATTTTTCATCATGGACAAGAAACTAACTAGACAAAATATACCAAAATTATTGTGTGATTCCAACTCTGATAAAATGTTTGATGGAAATCCCATCTCTCACTTTTTAGTGCTCACTTTTCACCATGCCTTGTACATTTATCATCCTCTCTGTGTTTACAACCTCTTCCTTTTGTTCACAAATTGTCATATTATTTTCACATGTAGGATTAATTTTCCTCCTTTCAACCTAGAAAGGAATGAGTTGTTATGAATTTATTAACAAAGTAAAATAATATTCTCAAGTAAATTTACAGGCTTCATTGAATTGCAACTGATTTAACATCCCTTATCTCTCTCTCTGTGCCACTGGATTCCTTCGAAGAGTGTTCTGCAAGGGTTGCCCCAGAGCTTCTCCGAAAAGTCTCACCCAAAGGTCATCAATGATCATTTATCCCAGTGACTGACACATTTAATGGTTTCTTTATATCTATCCTACTTGATCTCAACGATAATTTTTGGCATGAATGATTACCCATTCATTCTGAAGCTCTCTCTTTTGACTTTTGTATCAGATACCTTCCCACCTAACACCCATTCTGGATCTCAGCCTCTTTGGTTAGTAGTTATGCAGTTCATGACACAAGAGAGATCAATGAATCCCCTCGTAATGAGATTAAGCCCAATCTCTGCTTTCTATGCTAACGACCAGTTCAGAAACCCAGGTCTGATGTATCCGGCATATGGAATTTTACTGACCAGTGACATTGATTCAGAACAGGTATGTCAAGCCAATAAAAAATGCAAGAGCAAGATCAATGGGAATTGGGGGAGCTAGGGGAGAAGTTTCTTTATACTTGCAAGAGAACCACTGGAAAGCAGGCCTTGGTTATACATGGATGGGAAATCTCAAATTTCTGTGGCCATTTCCCCAACAGTCTAGGGAGAAACCCAACACCCAGAGGAGAGCATTTCTGGGAGAATCAGAAAGCAAATGGAGCTGGATCTGTGACTGTAGCACCTGTTCTTGGTCCCACTTACCCACTTACCTCTAGAATATTGCTCTGTAGAGTATTTGCTCCATAAGCAGATAAGTTCACTTTATCATTATAGTAATTTTGAGTTGGTTTGAGTGTTAATTGAGCTGAAAGCATCATAACTAACAATTTTTATAGCACTGTCTTCATTCTCTTTCTACGTGACCAATAATTCTTTTTTTTTTTTTTTCTTGAGAAGGAGTTTTGCTCTTGTTTCCCAGGCTGGAGTGCAAGGGCACGATCTCAGCTAACTGCGACCTCTGCCTCCCAGATTCAAATGATTCTCCTGCTTCAGCCTCCAGAGTCGCTGGGATTACAGGCATGCGCCACCACGCCCGACTAATTTTGTATTTTTAGTATAGACAGGTTTTCTCCACGTTGGTCAGGCTGGTCTTGAGCTCCCAACCTCAGGTGATCCACCCACCTCAGCCTCCCAAAGTACTGGGATTACAGGCGTGAGCGACCAGGCACGGCCCAATAATTCTTTTAAATCATGGATTGCACTAGCTCTCTTCTTCCATTTACCCTTTAACCATGGTGACTCCCTGATTCTATACTTTGACTTTTTCTGTTTTCTCCTTCCTTAGCTTCAACTTTCACCTACTTCAAAACCTAAAATCAGTAACACTCACCCAGATTTTTCTTTTGAGCTTAAGACACAACTTTTCATTTATTTTCCATATATATTGCCTTTAAGTATCCCATCCTGGGTGAGCTGAATCTATTACCTGCCTGTGAACTATTTCCCTACCACCCACTTCATGTATTTCATAGCCTAGTTTCTGTGACTTCAACCTTCAAAACATTTTTCTCCTCCCTGGTTGATGCCTGGGTCTTAGCCCTCACAATCATAAGGTCTTGACAGTTCTAACCTCATAAACTTCTCATTTTCTTCATAAGGCACACTCTTATCAGCCTAGTTGATTAGCTCATCATTTCCATCTGGACTTGCCTCCTAACTGGTCCTTTGCTTCCTCCAATGCATCCTCCGCAAAGCCACCAGTGATTCCTCTCAAATACAGGCCCACATCAAAATATAAAATATCATTTTCCTGCTTAACATTACATAACATTACACACTATATTGGCTGTAGAATAAAGTTTATACAACTTAAGTGACTCTCTAAAGACTTTTGCAACCATATCAGAGCTCACCTATTTAATCTCACCTTCAACCACTCTCTAAATATGAAGCCAGTCCTTGGCATGCTCCCAGCAAGCACACACCTGCCTGCCTCTATCTTGTGCCATTTGTTTTCTCTGCCTTCAATGCTCTTTTTTGTTTCTGAAGCTGGTGTATTCCTGCTCATTTTTCAAGGCCTGAATAAAACATTATCCATTTTAGTAAATATTTCTGGATGACTTGGGCAAATTTCAGCATTCCCTCATCTCTTGTAGTTCTAGGAACAGAACTATATATGAGAGAAAGTCACATATGCTGTGATAGATTAATGGTTATTAATATGTGCTGTACCTTCTCTAGTTTGTAATTTGTTAGGCTGTAAACTCAGGCTTTTGATGATTATCTTTTTAGGACCTATTCCATAATCTGACATACAATAGAAGTTCAAATATTATTTTTCAAATCAAAGAATGAAGAAAAGAAAATTAAAGGATTAGTGACTAGCTAGGAAGAAGCCTCTCTGGACTCAGTTTCCTAATCTGTAAAATGAGACAGATTTAGATGAATCCCTGTGCTTCCTTCTGCTCTAAAATTTTCCACAATTTTATGAAAATATTAATAGAGCAACCCAGTGATTCTTTCATAATATAGTAAACTAACATTAAATTTTACAAACTGTACTCTGGTCAAAAATATGTACAAATTAAAAAATGGAAAGAATTTTTCTTTTTCTTTAATGTGTCCGCCTGTTGCTACAGAAATGTGTTAGCTCTGGAAAGAAGCCAATATTAGGTTTGGAACAGAGTTAAGAGCCAATAGAGACATCATTTTTAATTATATTAAAAGCATCTTGTAAATTTCCCATCAGTTAGACCATAATTTCTCTCCATTAATCACTGAAGGACAAGTGTTTGCAGCTTGGTCTCTCGTGGACAAAATTTGGGTATAAAATGTGGTTTAATCTCTTCAAGCCTCTGTAAATCTACGTCTCTCTCCCACTAGCTCCTATTCAGAGAAAAAATGGGGTTTGATGTAAAAAGAAAAAAAGTAGTTTGATGTAAGGGGGTAAAAATGGTGAGTGAGTATATACCTGCAGGATGTTTTGGGATAAAGGATTCAAGTCAATCATGGCTGGTGATCACAAGAACTGAAATAAGGTCTGCATTTCTTCTTTTGGGGCAAGGCAAGAGGATGGGTAGCATTGTCAGGCTGAAAAATCAAGAGAAATGAAGTCTAATTCTGGCTCTGCCATTAACATACTCTGTGACCTTGGTTAAGTCAATTATTCTCTAAGATCTATTATTGGACTGGTTTAGCCACTTGGAATCTACCTATTTATTGCAGTGTGAATCCTCTTAAAGTTAACCTTCACTGGCTTCACTTTTAATGTTATGCCCTTGGTTTTTATGAAAGGCCATTACAAGAAACAATAATATGAATTCTATTAATACAAGTATAAATCTGTGCCTGAGGAAATACTGGAGATATTTATTTCCTTGTTATGAAATTCCACATGAAAAAATTCTCATAGATTTTAATTCCAAGAAAACTTCTTCCTCTTCCTCAAACTTATCACAGAACCCATGTGTTAATACATTTCATATATTCCCGGCTACCAGAATGCCCAAATCCTCTTTTTTCATTTTTTTCTTTTATGACTTTAATTATCAAAATAATATACACTTATTATATACATATATACATCCACAATTCAAAGTTAATCATTTTAATATTTTAATAGATGCCCCTCAAGTTTTCTTATGGGCAGTTTCTTACCCAGTTGAGTTCATATTCTATATGCAATCTTGTGTGGCCCCTTTTTGTACATAGCATAGGTCTCTTTCCACTGACTAGAAACTTGAATTCTGTTCATTTATCTAGATCCAACTTTTATCCTTCTGAACTTTTCATGTGGACATATAGAGACATTTATATAGATTGATCAATCAATCAATCAATTGATGTAGCTGTGTATCTACATGTATCATATAAAATAAATATTCCATATTAATGTATATAACATTCATTTGTATGCCATATTCATATATGGCATATATTAATGCATATGTTATGTATCTTATATTTATAGACAATAAATGGAGAAGTGATTTGTGAAGTGTATAATGCCCCAAAACAGCGATTTTTGTCATTACCTGTAGGTTTACTGAAGGTCAAGGCCAGAATAGCTATTCCTCATCAAGCTAATCAAATAGTCTAGGCGTAGAGCAAGGTATCAATACTGGTGAGCCTGGTAGAAGCCAGGCAACTAGAAAAAGCCCAAGAGTAACCATGTAGGCAGTAGAAGGTGGCAGGCATAGAACCCCAGACAGAGAATATAGCCTTTGTGGCTTCTAGCACAGATGCCCTGCATACTTATGTGCAGCCTCTAGAGAAGCTGTCAAGGTATCACCTCTTTTTATGCCTAAATAATGTTAAGAAATGTCCCTCAACAAGTGAATGGATAAACTAAATTAATATGTATTTATACAATTCAGTATTACTCAGCAACAAAAGGAAACAATTGGTATACGTGCAGCAACCTAGGTGGATCTCTATTTGCTGTGTGAAGGCTAAACCATAAATAGAAAAACACCTGAGTGATTTCATTTATACGATAGGATATAAATGAAGTTATTCTGGCTACATGAAATTTTAGAAAGTCAAATTAATCTGTAGCTAGAGAAAACAGGTCGGAGGTTGCCTAGAGAAGGAAGTGGACGTTTGGATGCATTACAGAAGAACATGAGGGAACTCTGTGGAGGTGAAGAGTATGATGGAAATGTTTGTTGTCTTCATTTTGGTGATGGTTTCACAGTGCATATATATGTTATAAGTAATCAAATTGTACACTTTACATACTCATCAATCATTGTATGTAATATATCTTGATAAAGCTATAAAAACTTTTTAAAATAAAAAAAAAACAGAAATTTATCCAAAACTTGAAATTAAGGCAAAAAGGTGGGTGGCACATCCTTTTAATATCATATGGGGACAAGGAACTCCCCCGGATTGCCTAGAAGAATATATTTGACTCATCTCATTTTTAACCACAAATTAACATTTCTAGCTCTAGTGAAGTTACTTGTTCACTTGCAAATTTTCATTGGTTAGAAATGTGAATAATTTCCGTCTAGTGGAAGAGATAACCCCAAAGATACATGGCTTGTTGGACATCAAATATATTCATATTTAACTCAGCAATCCTACTCTAACACTTTCTTGTTAAATTAAGCATAAATACCCACATGTCTTAAATGCTCTTCAAAGCAATCATATTTGCCCAGCTCCCTCACTGACTAATGAGGATTTTTAAAAATAACTAAAGTCTAAGTCCTCCCTACCGAATGCCACTAGAACCAGTTCCTCTCCCCCATATATTTCAGGGAGTCCCTAAGGTATATGTTTGTTTTCACAAATTCCATTGTCCCCTGTCTTCATGGCCTCCATGGGGACCTGGTTCTCAACAGCACTCTTCTACAATTCACCTCTAGCCATCTCAGAACCAGCCTCTGCAGACAACTTTTGATCTCTCCATCATGGGTTGCCCCAAGCACGGATATGTGTTCAAACATTAATTCACAAAACAGAACTGAGATGAGGTTGTAACATACCATATAATAAGCTTTGGCTGAAAGTTGGAAGAAGGTGATGAGATTCAGGCCACACTACCCTAAAATGTGGTACCTTGGCATTTGAGAAAACAGCAGAAGCAGGAAGGTTACTATTTCTTTCCCTCTGCCCCTCTCTTCTGAAGCAGGTCATAAATTCTAGGAAGGATTTTCTGGCCTTCCCCTGAAGCAGGTCATAGGACCTTTATCCAAGGGGAGCCCTCCTTATTTCTGGAGAAAAAGAGCCAAAGACACAGAGATGCTGAGAAGAGTCTGAACAAACAGGCCTTGCAGAGCTCCTCCTGGCTTATCACCAGTAGATCAAACCCTCTTTATCCATTCATACTTCCCCACGATGGTCCACCCTTCATCAAACTTATCATAAAAAAATACTCCGGTTTCTCTGTTTCTTTGAGTCTTCATTTCTGAAGGCTCTATGTAAAATTTATGTTAAATAAATGTGTATGCTTTTCTCTTGTTAATCTATCTTTTCCTATAGGGGCCTCAGCCCTGAACTTTCCTTCCCTACAGAGACATAAGGGAATTACTACATGTGCACTTAGGTGTACACATACACACATACATGGTTTGCAGAACTGCGGTATCCCCTCTCATCCATGGGGGATACGTTCCAAGGCCCCCAGTGGATGCCTGAAACCACCAATAGTACTGAGTCCTGCATACACTGTTTTTCCCTATACATATATACCTATGGTAAAGTTTAGTTTATAAATTAGGCACAAGAAGGGATCAACAACAATAATAATAAGCTAGAACAATTACAACAAAATACCGTAATATTAGGATGGTACAAAAGTAACTGTGGTTTTGCCATCACTAATAAAAGCTATATGAATGTGGTTTCTTTGTCTTTCAAAATATCTTAATCTTTTCAGATGGCCATTGACTGCAGGTAACTGAAACTGTGGAAAGTGAAACCACAAATAAGTGGGGATCACTGTGCCTTCCTCTTTTGCCACTACCTCCCAAGATGCCAGTACCAGGCAACCAGCACCCCCACTTTGGAGATCTGGATCCCACGAGCCCCTCCTTTCAACTTGGAGACCCTAGTACCAGCCAAGCAGTGGCTCCTCCCCAGAGGACTGAGTTCCAGTTCCATGGGACTACTTCTCCAATCATCTAAATTTTAAGTATTACACTGTCTTGCTTTTGTTCCCATAGCCCTAGAAGTGATACGTACTTCTTTCAGTTGCTACCTCTGAGAAACCTTTTTAGTCACCAAGTTATTAAATAACAACATTATGCCTAATTATTCTTTTTTTTAATTTTGAGATGGAGTCTCACTCTGTTGCCCAGGCTGGAATGAAGTGGCACGATCTCAGCTCATTGCAACATCTGCCTCCTTTGTTCAAGTGATTCCCCTGCCTCAGCCTCCCAAGTAGGTGAGATTACAAGCATGGCTACTACGCCCAGCTAATTTTTCTACTGTTAGTAGAGATGGGCTTTTTCCATGTTGGCCAGGCTGGTCTTGAACTCCTGACCTCAGGTAATCCACCCGCCTCGGCCTCCGAAAGTGCTGGGATTACAGGCAAGAGGAACTGCACCTGGCCCTAATTAATAATTCTTATTACTGAAATCCGCTTGGTTCAATTAACTGGTATGGTTCTGTCGCCTGCCTGGGCTCTACAGAAACAATGGCAGACTAGCTGCAGAGTCTGTGGCCTCAGCCACCACCCAGAGTAGGAAAAACACAAACAAAAAGGAAAGCCAGTTTTCTCCTTCACTCATCAGCGCAGGCCAGCCTCTGCTCACACATCATCTCCGAGATACTATTTTACCCATGAGGAAGACAACCTTCGGCGTAACTCCGTAGAGCAAGTCAGCATCTTCTCCTTGTCTCCTTTCCAACGCAGGATCTGGACTTTAACTTTGCGAAACCTATGGGGTGTTTTTCCAAAACAAAAGCACCACTGGCCCCCAAAAGTAAAATCAAGCCTCCAGTTCTAACAACACAAGGAAACAAAGACATTCTGGAAAGAAATACATTGTTTTTCTTGGGTTTTACATATCTCAGGGCCAATTCCTTAGGGAAGATCAAGGTCAAAATATTTTCTTTTCAAGAACCTCTTCAAGGGAAACACACTTTTGAAGTACGAGCTGTAAGGTCAGCACCGCAGCCTGAGATGGGGCAGCAGAGGCTTATTCCCCCACTCCAGCCCACCCCAACCCCTCATCCCCACCTAAGCAAACACCAGGGGTTATGTTATTTTTACCTGGAATATTTGTTTAATTCATTAATGATACTTTGACAACAAATGACAGAAATAAAATTAATATTCAACCTAACTGCAGCAAAGAAATGGAATTGATTATTTGAACTCATGCTCTAAGGACAGATTTAAAGGCTGCTGAACTTAGGAAGAAATGAGAACTGAGAGCTAGGAACTAGGAATGCATCTTGACACTATTTTTCCCTCATCTCTGCTCTGATTTTTGTGTCTATATATAATAATTCTTTCTCGACTCACCAGCATTTGTGGGGAGACTTTTTCAGTGTACCCCTACTCTTGGATTAACATAAGTAAGCCTTACCCCTTAGTGAGACTAAGTCTCTGAATCTTAGTTCAGGAGCTCACTCTTGTTCCAATCAATTGCTTAAAGGTCGGATTCATGTTTTACAAAACAGGAACCCAAGTTTTTCCATTTGGGTGGCAGGGAGCACAGAAGGAGCCATCATTAATTCAGCAAGGCCATCCTCCTATAAAGTTACTACTGCACTTATCATGAATGTCTCAGCGCTTAGTTACTCAATTTTCTGTCAGATACTAACTTTAAAAAACATGTCTATATTTATTAAATGTCATCAGCAATAATCTACTAAATACTTAAAGAAAATTACATTTCTAAGTGATGCTGGAGTCCTTGATACAGCCACCTTGCTTCAATAATTAGGAAAGGACAAAACGAAAAGCATAATCAAAGAGGAAAGGTTTACCAAAGCATTAGACACCCCTTGGGCATAATAAACATTCAGTCAGACTTATTATTATTATTATATGTATAATGGCATAGTCCCACAAGTAAAATGCTAAATATGATTATAATGTTTATAGCACATAATACAGCAAGGAGCTTTTGGTAAGGGGAGAGGGAGGGGAGGAATGGGAGCTGTGTCCTTGTTGAGAAAATCACTAGGGGCTCGCATCACTGAGCAAAAAGAGACCCATCCCCCATAAGTTACTCCCAAGGCCCAGTCAAGGACAAAGCACCGTACATGGATGAGTGCCTAGCCCTGGGAGACCATGGAGGGCACAGAACTTCCCTGGCCATCACTCCTAGGAGATTGTGTCTTTCATGCCAACTTCATTCATTTCCAACTGATGACTCCCTGCAGACTCACACGCCCCAGTGGACATAGTCAAGCCCTTTGGGGTTCTGTTTTATCATTGGTGAGGCCTGGTGTGCCTGGTTGAATCTGTCCTCCTTATTAAATATTAATCCCCAGCTTGGTGGAAAAATCTGGCATCCCCTCACTTTATCTACAGGAAGAATTTGAGGCCACTGTTCCCAGATACTGTTCCATCCCAAGTAGCATCCTCTCCGATTCCAGTTCTACTCACTTGTTTCACCCTTAATGAACACCTGAACTGGTTCCCTTCTCTAGGACTCCACACATCAATGGCAGAGAAGGGAAAGTTGGGCTGGGTGCAGTGTTTCATGCCTGTAATCTTAGGAGGATCACTTGAGACCAGGAGTTCAAGACCAGCCTGGGCAACACGGGAACACTCCTGTCCCCAAATAAATAAATAAGTAATAAGAGAGAGGGGAAAGTTGTTGGGATGACAACACTGAGACAAATTAGGCTGGGAGGAGTCTTCAAGTACCTAAACCTGGTTCGTTTTTGTTCCAGGTCAGCATCCTGCCAAGTTTATAGTAAGAGGTGAGGCCCAGGCATATTGCTACTAGGAAAAACTTACACAGATTAGATAGATAGGTAGATAGGTAGGTAGGTAGATCAATCAATAGATAGATAGAGATGGATATTCTATATGGGTCTGGGTGTACTTTTTGAAGAGGTCTATACAATTCAGAAACTATAAATTCTTTCTTTTTCTTGCAGAGACAGGGTCTAGCTATGTTGCCCAGGCTGATCTCAAATTCCTGCCTTCAAGGAAGCCTCCCCTCTCAGCCTCCCAAAGTGCTGGGACTACAGGTGACAGCCATGGCACCTGGACTTGGTATTATGGATTCTATTATTTCCAAGGGAAAGGCCAACCCTATCCATTTTTAAAACAATAGCACAGGATTCTGTTATGAAAGCTTATGGCTTCACACCAAAGAAGCAAAAAAGACAGAATGCTCAAATTATATAACTTCCATTTATGAATTTTCACTAACACCAGACACTCTTCTAAGAGTCTTACTTAATTCTTTCATAATCCTCACTACAACCCTAAGAGTTGGTTCTATTAGTATGTGTTTTATAGAAGAAGAACTGAAAGTATAAAGATCAAATTATTTGCAGAGTTCCAGAGCTGGTAGGAGAGAGGCTTCAATTTCACTCTGTGCTGTCAATAACTCTGACTTTCTTCCTCCTCAACCTAAACTAAGTCTTACCCACCACATCGCAGGCAGGAGAAAGTCAGCCCAAAGGCCCAGCCTCTCCTCTGCAAGGATTGTCTCCCTGACCTCCTGGAAGAGTGAGCAGCTCCAGCACTCTCCCATAGTGCCTCCAGCATCCATCACCCTAGCTGGCAAGTGTGCCCCCACCCTTGCCCATGACCCTCACCATCCACTTGCCATCTTAGGGGAAAGAGGAGCACAGGAGCCAAGAATGCAGTGGGGCATGGGCACTCCTCTGTGATAAACACCCACAAAAATTAAGCCATTCTAAAGATGGCAGTGGCTATTCAAACTTCGAGGGGTGTCTGTTTACACTTCTTCTCTGCCCTCCTTTTACAAAGTTTGAACAATTCTATTAAAGAGTTCAGGCTGGGTGTGGTGGCTCATGCCTGTAATCCCAGCACTTTGGGAGGCTGAGGTGGGTGGATCATATGAGGTCAGGAGTTCGAGACCAGCCTGGCCCACATGGTGAAACCTCATCTCTACCAGAAATACAAAAATTAGCCTGGCGTCATGGCGCATGCCTGTAATCCCAGCTACTTGGGAGGCTGAAGTACAAGAATCACTTGAACCCGGGAGGTGGAGGTTGCAGTGAGCCGAGATTGCACCACTGCACTCCAGCCTGGGCAACAAGAGCAAAACTCCGTCTCAAAAAAAAAAAGAGATCAGCTTTGTCTAAATATCAATTAACCTGGGTGAATATGAACATGCAATAAAAATGAATCTTCTTAAGCCCTTGAGAAACAGACTCCTATTACTGCATTACAAAGAGAATTACGCCAGCATTGACCGTGGCCTTGTGAAAAAGGCATGCAGTCTCAAAACTGTCAACCAAGAAGGCAGCTCAGTTACCCTTGGGGGCATCTACAGTTGCAATTTTGAGTATTTTTCTAGCATTGTTCTTTCCTGATTACCTGTCTTATTATGTCTGGGTCTTGGCAGGAGAATACATTCATGACTTAATAGATCTTTTTACTTTTCATTTAGCGACCCTTCCATTTGACTTATCCAAGTCAAGTACATTTGATTTCCTTAACACTGTATTTTATTACTGATTGTATCTACATGTATCCATATTAAAGTCTTCCACCAGGTACGGTGGCTCACCCTGTAATCCCAGCACTTTGGGAGGCCAAGACAGGAGGATTGCTTGAGGTCAGGAGTTGGAGACCAGCTTGGCCAACATGGTGAAGCCCTGTCTCTATCAAAAAATACAAAAACTACAAAGTGCTGGGTGTGGTGGCACACACCTGTGATCCCAGCTACTTGGGAGGCTGAGGTGGGAGGATCACTTGAGCCTGGGAGGTGGAGGTTGCAGTGAGCCAAGATCACGCCATTGCACTCCAGCCTGGGTGATAGAGTGAGACTCTGTCTTAAAATAAAATAAAGTCCTTATAAGAAGTATCCTCAAGTTTACTAAGAGGATACAAAATGAAAGTATAAAAATCTCCATTGTTTTTAAACATTTTATCACAAAGGACATAATAGGGTAATCTCAATTTCTTAGCCTGTGTGAGCCTCTGTTTATTTCCTCTGAGACTTAAATGACACAATATGATACTTCACCCTGGAAAATCATGAATGATAAAGAGTAAAGTGTGCCGATTAGAGTATTTTTCTCAACCTCTATTGCCCTTTTGGGTTCTTTTTTCAAAGAATTACACACATGGAGCTGCATTCTTCTGTGAAGAGCTCATAAATAGAATGATTTCCCAACAATATTGAATCACCAAAGGGTGAAAACCTGATTCTATTCTGATCACAGAAAATAAGTAATGGTTGTTTTTCTGTTAGTGAATGGAAATAAAATGGTTAAAATGTAATAAAACACCTCTGATCTTTCTCATTTTATGAAAACAAAATGAGAAAGGAACATTTAGACTGTGCCGGAAAGAGAATAAGATGTGGGCTTAAAGATGAAAGAAATTCTAGAAGAAAAATTATTAGAATAATGAGGAGGTCAAGAAAAGATCCACATGAACACACACAAACAAAAACAGATGAACTTGTTTAAATCACAGAACAATAAGCATTTATTGCCCAGAAAAATGGAGGTAACTAGAACTCAAACAAATATCATAGAGCATTTGAGGAAAAGAGAGAAACTTGTTAGGCACAGATTGAAGGAAAGGACATTCTAGGAAGGAGAAATAATAGAAATGCTATATAAATTTAGCTATAGTGCTGCATTTGTATAGCATTTTACTGTTTCAAAAGCATTTTCATATTATCCCATTTATTCTCCAAAAGAGCCATAAAATAGAGAGTTTATTTATTCACTCGCCTTGTTAAAATGGATTCCAGAGGCTTAGTATGAGATGTGGAGTATGACGAGACTAATAAGAAAAGTGAGGCAAAAGAAAAAATGAAACAAAAATAGAGATTATGTGAAGCCAGAAATAAATGGTTATTAATAATATTGTTAACATTACATTATTAAATATTCTTAGATTAATATTATTCTGATGCTAAATTATTATTATTAGTGCTCTATTACCCCCGACAAGGTCAAATGAGTCCCAGGTCAACTAAAGAGTAGCAGATCCTAGACTTAGAATCATTTAACTGGTGTTCTTGCTTTTAAAATCATCAGCAATTACTAAGGGGGACAAGCCCTAAAAATAACAGATAACAAAAGCAGTCTGCAAGCTCTCAAAGAAATTTCGAGTTCTTTGCAGATTTACTTCTGTACGCATTTTCTACAACCACTTGAATAATGGATCATCGCACAGTAGTTGTTCTAAATCAATGTAAGATTGTCTTAGGAAAGCATCTTGTGAAACCAGAAGGATCTGTGGGTTACTTACCTCTACTCTCATTCTTTTGTAGATTTCTCCCTAGACCAGAGGTTATTTTTGGGCTTTCTCATCAATACAGATAACTGTGCAGTACTCTCTAGGGCTTTGGTAGCTTTGTGAAGTAATTAAATAGTAATGCTCCTGAGATGCCGCTACTGGGCTGTGACTTGGGGAGTAAGATCAGGGGTGAGGTTTGTGATCTTGAGAAGGATAATAATGTGTTCAATGATGAAATATAAAGAGGCAGCCTGAGAGGCGGATTAAAGGGAAAGGCTTAGAATGAGAATGCTACACACAAGCCCTAATCTGCTACTTACATATATTTGTGGGCAAGTTACTTTTCCTCTCTGCTATTACCCTTTATCCCATGTAAAATTGAGATAATAGCCATTACTGCCTTGTGCAGTGGATATAACGATTAAATAAGATAAAGCATGAAAACATTTAGAAGAGGGCTTGATACATAGTGCTGAAAAAAAAAGCTCTATTATGATTTCACAAGTGCTGGAAGTGACTTTCTGATAAAAGGGCTTTAAATGACTTTCTTTATCTCCTCAGCCTGCTGACTTATGGTAACGGCATAGAGACTGTGCACAGGGAGGCCCTTGTGTTAGAGAGGCATCTGCCCATCACCCAGCCCTTCCCACTGACTAGCAAAGCAGGTGGGCTGCATTTAACAAAGAAGACAGGAAGGAAGCAAAACCTCCCAAAGAAATCAATTGACTAAAACTTTGCACTTAAAGACACCACTTTGAACACATGTAAAAGCCAAACCCAAAACAGATTTAGTTTGAAGAGTTGTTTATAACCCCTAAAGAGGAGCAAAGCAATATTTTCAATAGATTACTGGCCTGCCCAATATATTTGCTTCCCAAAGAAGGAGATACTCACTCAAGAGCCTCGAGCCCTTCACACAGCGCCATTTCTGTTATTGGAGAGCCACAAGTATACTACTAAAGCCAAAACCAGGAGATCCACCTTCCAGAACAGACCTCAGAGTGTGCACATCCAGGAGATGGAGTAGAAGGGCACTGATTGTGGCTCTTCCTAATCCACCTCCTTTCCCTTCTCTCACCTATGCATCTTCCCAGGAAGTCATCTCCGCACGAAAGACAAATTGAAATGTATTGTACAGTGTTCATTATTACTATTTTAAGAGTTATTTAATTGCCAATTTAAAGTCTTTGACATTCTCTTTTCCAGTCTTTCTGTTTTATTTATCTGTATGTTTAAATATATATTAAGAACTTTCAAAAATACACCTGCCCTCAGGTGAATTCTCAGTTCCCCAATATTCCTCAACCATGAATTATTCTACTACAAGAGCTTTCCGAATTCTAATGCTGATGGTTGAGGAAGGATTTCTGTACTTTATATATGTTACTAATTAATGTTGTAAATGAGCTTTGTCATAACCTTCTTAGATGGAAAATACTTAACTCTATGATTATACAGACTCTGGCAGTTACCCAGATTATATTTAACCAAGGTTGATAAACACCCATGATATCCTCAAGGTACTCCTTGTTATTATTCTCAGACCACCACTCTCTTCATACAAATGTCATAGGGAAAGGGGGCTTTTAAATTTTGAATATTATCTGAGGGTTAACAGAGACAGAACACAGTAGGGGAATGGTCATGCTTGGTTTTGTTTCCCACATATTATAACTTGGTATTATCAATGTAAGTAATATCTAAATCATGACTTGGGTATGCTGCACTCTGTCCAAAAAAATCCTATAAGAGTCCCCCATGATCTTTTTAGTTTTATTTTCCTGAACTAATGCAAAGCAATTTTCATCATGTCAATAAGCATCATGGATCTCTTACAAGGATGTCTAATTAATGACTGATTAATACTGGACTCAGAGAAGTTGTGTGTGCTACCAAACAGCTCATTTGCATGGCAGTGCTAGGGCTACATGGGAAAAGTAGTGATTCACACAATACCAATTATGCCTTTTGTTAGTATGGCACATTATGGCTTATAAGGAAATTTCACATACACTGTTGCATTTGTCCTGAAACAATCCATGAAGCGAATAATAGGTAGACCACTGCATTTCTCGATTGAGCAGTCAGTTGTGGCTAGACAGTCCCAAGCAGCATTGAAGGTACATAACAGAGACTAATTCTGAATTTGGCTGTGTTATATATTTGTTTGTTTTTATTGTTTTGTTTCAATTGCTTTAGGAATAAAAGTGGTTTTTAGTTACATGGATGAATTGTATAGTGGTGAAGTCTGGTGTGCCCATCACCCAAATAGTGCATTATACCCAACAGGTAACTTTTCATCCCTTACCACCCTCCGCATTCCCCCTTTGTGACTCTCCAATGTCGATTATACCACTCTGTATGACTTTGCGTACCCATAGCTTAGTTCCCACTTATAAATGAGAACATGTGGTATTTGATTTTCCATTCTTGAGAGTTACTTCACCTAAGATAATGGCCTTCAGGCCGGGCCCAGTGGCTCACGCTTATAATCCCAGCACTTTGGGAGGCCAAGGCTGGCAGATCACCTGAGGTTGGGAGTTTGAGACCAGCCTGACCCACATGGTGAAAACCTGTCTCTACTAGAAATACAAAATTAGCCAGGCGTGGTGGCACTTGCCTGTAATCCCAGCACTCAGGAGGCTGAGGCAGGAGAATCACTTGAACCCGGGAGGCGGAGGTTGTGGTAAGCGGAGATCGCGCCATTGCACTCCAGCCTGAGCAACAAGAGCGAAACTCTGTCTCAAAAAAAAAAAAAAAAAAAGATAATGGCCTTCAGTACCACCCAAGTTGCTATAAGACATTATTTCATTCTTTCCATGACTGAGTAGTACTCCATGGTGTACACATTTTCTTTATCCACTCATTCATTGGTGGAGACTTGGGTTGATTTCATGTCTTTGCAGTTGTGAACTGCGCTGCAATAAACATGCATATGCAGGTGTTTTCTTGATATAGTGACTTCTACATTTGAGTTGTTTGAGCTATGATGATATAATGTGGCAAATAGGCTCTTAAAACTGAATGAATTTAGCCGACAGTTCAACACTCACATCCTGATGCAACTTGTGGTTTACTTAATGCCAAGATGGGTTATTCTCATTAAGGATCTGAAGGGTGACTTAAATTTTAATGTTATGTGGATGTGGTGGAGGGTAGGGAGCTGGAAAGGTCAGGAGAAAGGGATTACAAAGGGGTATGAAGAAACTGTGGGGATGATAGTTATGGTCATTATCTTCATTGCAGTGGTGATGGTTTCACAGGTATGTCAAAACTTATCACAATTTTATATCGATTAAATATTAAACATATTAATCTGTTCATTAAAATTTTACTGTTATGATATATTAAAACTTGAAAGATAAATAATATGATAGAACAGAATTTGCAGAAGTGAGGATTTATGAAGGCCTCATGACACATCCCTCTCCAAAGTCAAGGTTCTGGTGTGCTATCCCTTTTCATAGGTAGAGAGTTGAGGCTCCATGGAGTTAGCTAATTCGCCTCAGGACTGACATTAGTGAAGTCGGGGCTTGGGCCTGACACTGATTCCTAAGCTCCTAAACTACTGATCTTTACACAACACCAAGCCAAGAATTGAACACAGCTCTGACAATCCAAAAAGCCTGTTAGGAAGAATTCAGCTGGTTCAGGTCAAGGAGTTGCCCTAGGACAAATTGTGGAGTAATGAAACATTGATCTTCAGGGCATATAAAATCAGTCCATCCATACATCTCTTCCTTAGTACTTTCTCATTGATCTTCTCTTGCCTAAATAACCTCAGTGCAGCCAGCTTTCTTCCCAGAATCCCTTGTTGTAATGCTTCACCTTGATCAACCCACTGCACTGCAAAAAGACTTCTACATGTACTGTCTTATTCCTTCATGATCTTCTCCTCGCTATAAAGAAAAATAGTTGTTTATCTGAAAAACTCATCTACCACAAAAGTCTAACTGGTAAAAATAGTCACCTGTTCTCCCAAAGATATTTACACTTTTAAAGGATTTATGAATAGTCAGTACAGTCGCTCAAGCAAGAGGATTTTTGTCTCAATGGTGGAAATTTTAGCCACCTGATAAATAATTTTAAAAGATTTGCATTTTTCTGTCATGAAACAATGAGCATCTATCCATTTATGGGTAAGTGATGAGCCTAATCAATCTGTGAATGTCCATTTCTTTCCAGTCCTGGAAGGCAATCCTCTACACTAAATTAAACCTAACTCCATCAAATGGATGGTCCTCTAGTCCTTATTTAGGAGCAAGATCAAACTGAAGAAATAGTACTTAGTGTCGGGCATTCAACAAGTACCAGTTGAATTGAAAGGTAGATGATTGGCAAAAATATACTTAGAAAACAATGTCTTCCTTTCAGATTATTCTCTAGAATTTGAGTTCCTGATAAATCCCAGCATTGTAATGAATGCTTAAAGTATAGAATGTTCTTTTGGTTTATCCTTTGTTTCACTGAGCCTTTGAAAGGCACAATATGATGGGTAGTTCAAATCTGAGGTCACTAACACATTCCCAAGTAGTAGATATCTTATTCTGTTGATTGACTGATAGCCTCCATGTTTTTTATTTTAACACAAATTTTTTTTTTTTTTTTTTTGAGATGGAGTCTCACTCTTTTTTTTTTTTGAGACAGAATCTTGCTCTGTCACCCCTCACTGCAACCTCCACCTCCCAGGTTCAAGAGATTCTCCTGCCTCAGCCTCCAGAGTAGCTGATATTACAGGCTCACACCACCACACACAGCTAATTTTTGTATTTTTAGTAGAGATGGGGGTTTCACCATGTTGGCCAGACTGCTCTCGAACTCCTGACCTCAGGTAATCCACCCACCTCAGCCTCCCAAAGTGCTGGGACTACAGGCACGAGCCACTGAGCCTGGCCTGTTTTTTATTTAAAACAAATAGATAACAGAGATGAAGTCCCAAAACTATAGAGGTTGGCTTGTACTTTTGTCCTCTAAGAAGGAAAAGCAGAGTTCTTTCCTGGACAGTACAGAGCAGAGGGTATATCCAGTCCCTCCACAGGCTGTGAGCCAGGCTGTCAGATCTGCATGAAGTGCTTACAGTCCAGAAGACTTTCCACCCCAGATCTTGGATTAACTACAAGATTACAAGAGCAGCAGTGAAGACACTAAAGAAATTATTGCCCAGAGCATCCATGTTAATTCCATTTAACATGAGGGTTTTAAAAATCTAGAAGATATAGAGATACATAATTGTACATTCAGCCCTAGAAACAAATATGCTAAAGGCTTTATATTACAGCAGCCTGTTAATATGGCTCTACTAAGTCCAAAGTAAATGGGACTTAAGAATCATTTCTATTTTCCCTAAAGATAGAGTGGGTTTTTCTTATAATATTCAGTCTTCTGATATTACTTGATGTCTTATACTCACAGTCAAGCTCTCTGGAAATTATAATGGAAAAGCTCTGGTTTATCAATTTTACCACTAAGAGATGTAGACAGTAAGCAAACATCCCATCATCATGCTGCCATTGTCATTTTCACAATGGCCCTCTGTGCCATTTTTTTCTTTTATTTAGAGGCCATAGAGGTTCCAAACTTGGAAATAAAGACTTGCGGGTAGAAGATTTGAAGCACTTTTTCATCTCACACTGTGTTCAGTTAGAGCTCTTCATCTATTTCTATAATCCATAAGACCACAGCCAGGATGCTAAGTTCTGCATAATGACATCTTTCCAGGTCTCCAAATTCCACTATGGCCTTGTGCTCCTCTCTCCCTCTCTCTCTTTCTCTTTCTCAGCTAATTAAGCTTTTACTAGAAGTAAAATAAAGGAGATGAATTACCTGCCCATTTTAATCATTAATGCCTAGCTTTGGCTCCGCTTTTGAAAAGCTATCTCCTTTCTTCTCCCTTGCGAATGGCCCGCCGGGCCAGCATTTGTCATGTTTCAAACAAGTAGCTGGCAAATTTCATTCCATTAAAAAAAGAAGAAAGGGAAACACTCACGTATTGTCCTTAGAGTGTTCTGGCTTTGCTGCTTACAGAATTATGTTACTGTGTAGAAACTATCCACTCTTCTATTTTCCTGGAAGATTAGTTCAAATCTTCTCTTGTCAACTAAAATGCACACCTCCTCCACCATCCTCACTCTCAGTTAATGACATTACTTCCCACTTCACTCAGAAAAGTGACCTTCTATGGACTTCCACACCACATCCCCTGTCTTCCCAGCTATTGATGGATCAGCTTCCCATGTTTCCATCTAAACCATGTCCTTCACATGGGCACCGGATCCTCTGCATGAAGAGCACAGACTCTCCATCTGCTCCAGGACTTCACTACTAAATTCTCTCTCCTCTCCTGCATCATCCCTTTTTCACTCTCTACTGGGTCATTCCCATCAGCATACTAACCTTCTCTCATCTTAGAAAAGAAAAAGTAAAATCTTCTCTTGACTCTACTTCCCTGACAAAATCATACCTAATTTCTTTGTTCTTCTTTGCAGCAAATATCCTTGAAAGAGATATCCATGCTGTTTTCCATTTCTCTCTTCTCATTATCTCTTAAGATCCATTCCAGAACTATCATTTGACCCAGCATCTCATTTCTAGTTATATACCCAAAGGAATATAAATTGTTCTACCATAAATACATATGCATGCATATGTTCATTACAGCACTATTCACAATGGC
Organism: Colobus angolensis palliatus; assembly: GCF_000951035.1. Lineage (NCBI taxonomy): Eukaryota > Metazoa > Chordata > Mammalia > Primates > Cercopithecidae > Colobus > Colobus angolensis. Next base: position 9,819,004 of record NW_012118710.1, on the reverse strand, counting down.
AAAACCATGGCATCAATTTAAATGTCCATCAATGATAGACTGGATAAAGAAAATGTGGTACATATACACCATGGAATACTATGCAGCCATACAAAAGAACAAGATTCATGTCCTTTGCAGTAACATGAATGGAGTTGGGGGGCCATTATCCTTAGCAAAATAACCCAGGAACAAAAAACTAAATACTTCATGTTTAGTATCCTATAAGTAGGAGCTAAATGATGAGAACACATGGACACAAAGAGGGAAACAACAGACACTGGGATCTACCTGAGGATGGAGGGTGGGAGAAGGGAGGGAATTCAGAAAAATAACTACTGAGTACCAGGCTTAGTACCTGGGTGACAAAATAATCTGTACAACAAACCCCCATGAAACAAGTTTACCTATATAACAAACCTGCACATGTACCCCTAAACCTAAATTTTTTTTAAAAAGAAGGAAAGAAAGAACAAACTATTTAAAAATTAAAAAACAAAACGCACTTCACTCAGCATCCACCATCCCACTCCTCCAAAACTACTCTTACTGAAGTCACCAATGACCTCCATATTATTGAATCCAATGGTAAGTTCTCAGTCCTCTTCTTACTTGAAGGATTAGAAGAATTTCATCCAGATACTCATGGTTTCCTTCTTGATACACTCTCTTCACTTGGCTTCCAGGACACCACACTGTGCTTTTCTTCTATATCACCAGTGACTTCTCTATGTCTTTTTCCAGGTTTTTCTTTTCTATATAAGACTTTAATATGTTAATACTCTGGAGTTTAGTCTTCAGTCTTCTTCTCTTCTTTATCTACCTTCACTACATTGATTATCCGATTGAGTCGTACTGCCTTAAATATCATCTGCATTCTGATTTCTCTCAAATGTGTGTTTTAAACCCAGAACTGCCTTGCAAACACCAAACTTACAAATCCACTGCTTCCTCAGCATGTCCACTTACATGTCTACATTCATGTCAAACCCAGTGTCACCAAAACTGAAGTTGATCTTCCCTACACCCCAAAGAAGCACCTACAGCTTTCCTCATCTCTGTCAATGGTAATTTTCATCCTACCAATAATCCATGCCAAAAATCCTGGAGTTATCTTTGACTTCACACTTTCTCTCATTTCATACATCCAATCTGTGAGCAAATCCTTTAGCTTTAAAATACTTCCAAAATTAACCACTTCTCACCACCTCCATTCCTATCACTCAAGCACAAATAACCTCCGTCTCTTGTTTAAAGCATTGCAATTGCCTGCTAACAGGACCTCCTGCCTCCACCCTTGCCTCCTATCAGTTGACTTGCAATGTGTCTTAGTCTGTTTTGTGTTGCTATAACACAATACCTGAGGCCGGGCAATTTATAAAGAAAAGAGGTTTATTTGGCTCACAATTTGGGTGGCTGAAAGGTTCAGGATTGGGTAGTTGCATCTGGTGAAGGCCTCTCTTCATGCTATTTTCACTTATAGTGGAAAGTGGAAGGGGAGTGAACGTGTGCAAAGACATCACATGGTGAGAGAAGAAGCAAGAGGGAGAAATGAAGAAGACAACCCACTCCTGCAAGAACAATTCATTCCCCAGAAAGCAAGAATTCACTCACCGCTGAGGGAAGACATTGATTTATTCACAAAGGATCCGCCCTCACGATCTAAACACCTCCCTCTGTGCCCCACCCCCCAACACTAACACATTGAAGATGAAATTTCAACCTGAATTTTGGCAGGGACAAACCACATCCAAATCATAGCACAATCCAACATCCAGAGTATTCTTAGAAAGTAAATCAGATCATGTCACTTCTCTGCTAAAACCTTGTGATGACTCCTATTTCACTGGAGTCAAAGCCATGATCCTTACAAACACCTATAAACTACCACCTGATCTGACCTCTCTGACCTCATCTGCTACCACTCTCTGTCTCCCTCATTCTGCACCAGACATCCTTACCTCCTTATTCTTCAAACATGTCAGGCCGAGGACCTTTGCTCTGGTTGTTCCATCCTCCAAATGCTCTTCCTCCAGCTCCTTCTTAGTTAACTCCCTCTCCTTCTTTACATCTTTATACAAACCTCACACTTCAATGAGGCCTACCCTAATGACACACTATGTAAAACTGCAAGTTACTTTTTCACTTTATCATCATTCTCTATCTCTTTACTCTGCTTTCTTCTCCATAGCCCTATCACCTTCTAACAAGCTTTATACTTCATTTATTATGCCTGTTTGGTTATTGTCTGCCTCCCTCAGCTAGAATATAGCTCTAGGGGGAAGGGATCATTGTCTTTTTTTCCACTGATGAATTCCAAGTGCCAAGAACAGTACCTGGCATATAACAGAGACTCAATAAATATTTGGTGAATGAATGAATGTAGCTAAATGCACTTAGTGACATGCAAATATATCTTGCTATCATGTTATTATGTGGGTCATATGATCTTGTAACTTTATCCATAGCAGCCAACTTGTGATGGATGCTGCCCCAAATATAGCTAAACATAAGGAAGTTCAATGACTTATGAGGAAACCTGGCAGAAAATTCCACCTACTAGAACTAGTCTTTATTGAAGAATGTCAAACTAGCCAACCCAATTGCCTATAGATTGCAACTCAGAATACAAATCTTACAGACAAATCAGATGTATACAAGCCAAATGAAAAATATGCTGAGAGAAAGCAGTTAGTACAAAGTCTTAAGTAAATAGAAGCCATGAGACAGTAAGTTAGTAATAGATTAAGAAAGCAGCAAATAGAATCCAAGACCCAAGAATGGTAGCCCGAGAGTTCTATCTTATACTGAAATCACTGTGGTCTCTTGAACAGAGATCCAGTTCTCCACAAAACCTGACATTGCTAGGACTCTTAGGTTATTTCTCCATCCTCATAAAAAAAATCCCCATCAGCTCAGGCAACCTGAGTGTGTCTTTTTTTCTTATGACTTAAAACTGCTAATTAATACATGAAGGCATCATGTACTGTTGACCTCCTTGTACCCACCTAGCTCTGTGCAACATGCTAAAGCAACTCTCAACTGGACACCAGGAGACAGGACAATGGGATGATGAGGAATGTGAGCTCTGGAGCCAGCCTGACTGGAGGTGAATCCTAGCTCTGCCACTATCCAATTGTATGAGTGTAGATGCATTATTTAATCTCTTTATGCCTTGGTTCTTTAAAATGGAACTATATTATGATGTACCTTTAAATTTGTAGTAATTAGAAGTTTACATATAACATGCTTAGACCAATATCTGGAACACACTGAGTGCTCAATAAGTGTTAGTTACTATTATTCTCCAGAGCAGTGCTACCCAATGGAAATATGAGAGCTGATATGTAATGTTCAAATTTTTGTAACACATTTGAAAAGAGTACATTGTAATAGTGGGAGTTTTTCTTAATAAGATATCTTTATTTACTCCAATACCCAAAATATAATTTCAACTATAATCAATCAAAAAATTATTATTATTATTATTATTATTATTATTACTATTACTATTTTGAAATGGAGTTTCGCTCTTGTTGTCCAGGCTGGAGTGCAATGGTGTGATCTCAGCTCCCCGCAACCTCCACCTCCCAGATTCAAGCTATTCTCCTGCTTCTGCCTCCCTGGTAGCTGGGATTACAGGTCAGGAGTTTGAGACCAGCCTTACCAACATGCTCATTTCGTATTTTTAGTAGAGATAGGGTTTCACCATGTTGATAAGGCTGGTCTCAAACTCCTGACCTCAGGTGATCCACCCACCTTGGCCTCCCAGAGTGCTGGGATTACAGGCGTGAGCCACTGCGCCCAGCCAATCTAAAAATTATTAATGCCCAAGTGCAGTATCATGCACCTGTAGTCCCAGCTGCTCAAAAGTCTGAAGTGGGAGGACTGTTTGAACCCAGGAGTTTAAATGCAGCCTGGGCAACACAGAAAGACACCATCACAAAAATAAATAAATAAAAATCAGTAACCATTTTATATTCTTGTTTTTGTAGTAAGTCTTCAAACTCCAGTGTGTTTTTTATACTTACAGTATATCTCACTCCAGACTACTGTCAAGTGCTCAAGAGCCACAGATAGATCGTGGTTACAACAGAAAAAACCCAGGGTAGAAGTGCCTCCTTTGCCTTTCAGAACCTAGATTCCAGGTTATAATAGTTCCTAACAATACATGCCACTTTTATTAAAACTAGGGTAGAAGTCCAAAGATTCAACCCATCACCAGTGGCAGAATCAGAAAATTAATGGGCAACTTGAGTGTATAAAGTCCTACACCTAATCTCTTCAAGTGGAACAGGTTAATCCATCCTTTTCCTGGCATTCCGCCATCATCTATTCTTTCCAAGCATTTCTTTTCTTTCATTTCATTCATGTTCTAATTCATATATCGATTTGTACTTTCAGTCTCTTGCCCTGGCTTTTCTCATCATCATCATTTTCTGAAGATGAGATATGGAATCAGATGACAGCTGGTAAGGGAAGGATCAGGAAGGGGAGCAAAAGGAATGATTTTCTAAGATACAAAGTCAGAAGCTCAATGAAACACTGGCAGTGAAAGTATTGCTAGCTGATGTGTGGGGTGATAGAGGGTAAGAAGAGGGGTATAAAATCCACCAATTTCTCTCCCTCTTTACTACTGCTGCTTTATCAGGTCCCCTTCCCTCTCCACTGGAGAACAGCGCCAGCCTCCTGCTCAGAATGTCAGAGCCACTCGGGATAAACTTCTCTCCCTTTCATTTAGCTCATTATCTCCAGGGACTAGAATAACATGGGCATCTAGTAAGCACTCATTAAATAATTAGTGAAGGCAGGAAAAAAGGAAGGAGGGAAGGAAGAAAGAAGGAGGGAAAGAAAGGAGGAAGGAAGGAAATGAAGGAAAGGAAAAGAAAGGAAAGGAAAGGAGAAAAGGGAGGAAGGGAGGGAGGGGAGGAAAGGAGGGAGGAAATAAGGGAGGAAGGGAGGGAGGGGAGGAAAGGAGGGAGGAACTAAGGGAGGAAGGGAGGGAGGGGAGGAAAGGAGGGAGGAAATAAGGGAGGAAGGGAGGGAGGGAGGAAGGAAGGAAGCAAAGAAGGAAGGAAGGAAGGAAGAAAGGCAGGCAGTCTAGTTTCACCTTTGTCTTTCCTTCAATCCATTTTCCATTCCCTTTTTATTAATGCTCAAATTCAACCCTACAGTCAGAAAGATATGCTTGATCTTGCCCACTGCCTACATCTTCCATTCTACTTTCACTCACTCTTCTCTCATCACTACATTCTAACCAAACTGCCTCTTTTTAGTTCCTAGGACTTGCTGAAATGATTGCTGTCTCAGAGCATTTATTTTGCTGCTGTATTTGGAATGCTCTTACTAACCAACTCCTTGTCCTTGAAATTGCATCTTAAATATTACCGTTTAAGATAGGCCTTACTTGATCCCTACCTCATTGTTCTTTATGACAGCTAGCTATTTGTTTCCTTTGTAGGATGTTCTCATTTTATAATCAGGTATATATGGATTTGTTTACCTACTTATTAGTCTGTGGGCCTCCATTCTGTCACTCACTGATACTGAGCTCCATGAGGGGCAGGCACCAGGTCTATTGCATTCACCTCTGTAAACCCTGTCTCCAGTACTGCACCTGGTACAGATTACATGCTCCATCCATAAAAGCTGAATACATGAAAGAGTTACCTGACATACAAATTACTTGTCTGGACTAATATACCTTATCATTTCCTTTAACTTTTAACCTGAACCCTTCTGGAAATGTGGAAGACATGCTCAAGAGGCAGGGCCTGGAATTCCTGATGAACACCACTGTCCGAACACTTCTGGCAAGAGTGATTGTTCAGCAAGGCATAGTCTAACTCTGGCGTGGTGTTTCACTTGCTGTGCAGAAAATTTCCAGTGATGTGATTCAGTCCCCAACAGGGCACCTTGAAGGCCAAATACACACTGTTCTGAGAGAATCTGAGAAACCACTAAATCCTCAAATAAGGCACCACATGAGTATTCTAACAGGGAAATAATGACGATAAGAAATAATATCACCCTTTGGTTCACTCACCAATGTTTTGTCTCTTAAGGATATAACAATAAAAACGATAACAATAATTCATTTTTCTAGCTCATTTACAATGTGCCATTCATTCTGCTAAACTGTTTACATGCATTATCTCATTTAATGCTCATAACAACGCTATAAAGTTGGATTTATAATTATATTCACTTTACAGGCAAAGGAAAATGGTGCCAGATTGGTTTGATAAGTTGCCCATAAAACACTCAGCTGTTAAGTTGCAAGGCTAATATTTGAATGCAAGTCTGATAACGCCAGTACTGATGGCCCTGTTACTTCAGTCTAGCATCCTGGAGTCTGAAATGGCAGATGGAAGACAGCAGCTTGAACACAGAGGGTGAAAGATTTTCCTTCCAATACAGGACTAATGTTGATCTTGAGAGCAGTAATATAACTACTTGAGTGGTGCACAGTGAATGTGGAGAGGGTGTGGTGGTCCCTCCCCAGGACAGGCTTTCTACCAAAGGATTGGGAGTAGCAAGAGTTGGGGAAGCACAACTGAATGGCTAACAGTGAGATCTCTGAGCAAAAGGTCTCCTCTTTTATTTGGGGAAGCTCTCAGTCTAGTGATTCTGACCCATGTCCTCCTGCTCAGACTCTGCATCCTTTTTCAGAATGTACCCTTTTTGTTCAGCTGTACCTCTCTTCCCAACGTAGGGATGCCTCTATAAAGGGGCTGCCAGACAGCTGAGTGGTTTCCAAAGAAGACCAGAAATCATTTCCACAACAGTAAAGATCAGAGATTCCCTAAAATTGACCCAATCAAGAAAGCAAGAGATTCTAGCCCCTAGCCTAAATTATTCTTTTAATCTTTTTTTATATTTTTTATCAAGACAATGATAATAATGATGAAATTAATATATCTCTTTGTATGTGACTTAATTACAAAGAAGAAGAAAATTGCAAGTGATCTCCCCACACATATACACAATTCCATTCTTCAGAACCAACCATGTTAACAGTTTGAGGCATATCTTTTTTATAACCATTGCTTTCCCCTGTAATATCCATGAGAGAGGAGCTATAAATCCCCTCTTTTCAACTGGAGGAACAGAGTCCTTGAGAAGAAATGCTGTTCTCTAAAAGGGTCTCAGTGCCACAGAGCGGGGAAAAGAATTCACATCCCCATCCCCAGGATACACTGGAGAGAAGGTTGGGCCCAACACAGCTATGCCACACAGATCAATTTTTATCTCCCATTTGTTTTTGAACAGGTGCTATATTCACATGCCTAAAACTCAGCATTGTGTAAAAAGATTAACATTGAGAAGTCTTATTGCAACTTCTGACCTCATTCACTTTATTCCCAGTAGAGATAGCTACTTTTATTCATTTTTAATATATCTTGCCAGAATTCCTTTATGTAATTAAAAATGAATATGAACGTGTGTTCTTACTTTTCTGTTCCAGGTCTGTTTTGAAGGAAACTAGTATTCACAGTTATCCCCGCTAACTCTTGACAAGGCACAAAGGTGCCACCTGAACCAAACAAGTTCTCAAATGGCCTCTAATCTCTTTTGTTCTTTTACCATTGGGACTATGGTGTCTCTGAACAATTTCATAGGTACCAAACAACATACTTTATGCAAAGGCATCACGTAATAAATATTCCAAAAGCATCATTCTTTTCAAATTATTATCACTGATTTGTATTTTAGGCTTTAGTGAGAGGAGCAAAAGTTTTTATCTGTCCAGACTCCCATCACTGCTCCCCACAACACCCACACTTCCCAATAACAGAGAAAATCACTCCACAACTTAGGGAAAAAGTACGTTTCCCTATTTTAAAAACACATTTCAATGCAAAGGTCCAGGGACCTGAATAATACACTTCTGCAATTTAATGTGAAGATGAGAGAATTGAGGCTGACATTGTATGTATCCCTATGATATAATTTGATACAATTTCCCCCATATGTCCAATTTTGTGACAGAGAGGTATTGTGTACTAGTATTGTCTCAAAACTCAATGTCTAGAGAGAACGTAATTTTTTAAATTGCATTTCCAGTATCTACAATACCAGGGTAGTTACAGCCCTTTGCCTCTGAAGGGGGTAAATGAGCAGAATTTATAAATAATTCTACTCTATACAGCGTAGCTTCTATAACTTCTATAACCACAAGGAAACCAAGAAATGATGTCAGTCTATTAATGGTACTCTGTTTACAGCCATATTTCTAAAAGAATTTCAGTGTTAGGAGAAACTAAATATTTCCAGGTCCATCTGTTTTAAATCTAATGTTTTTTCATCAGAGGTATCAATGTCATCCTACAATTCAAGAATAAGCATTTATAAATATTGGTCCAAAGAGTAGATATAGCAAGAGCATTGCTAAGGGACCTCACACGAGCTGGCACTATAATGGGGCCTCTTGTACACCTAACCATTATCCAATTTAATCAACCAAAGTCCTCATACAAATTGGAAATCTGAGGGTAAGAAAGACTTGCCAAGAAGAAAACCCAGAATTAAGCCCAGAATGTTCTAGCTCTAAAGCTCATGCTCTTTTCATCCATTTAATGTCAAAATTTCGCAACAATGAATTAGTGAAGTTAATATATTCTCTTTGTATGTGGCTTAATTAAAAAGAAGACAAAAATTGAAAGTGATCTCCCCACACATATACATAATTCCACTCTTCAGAAGCAACCACGTTAACAGCTTGAGGCATATCCTTTTTATAACCATTGTTTTCTCCCATAACATCCAGGAGAGAGGAGCTATAAATCCCCTCTTTTCAACTGGAGGAAAAGAGTCCTCATTCCAGGTTTTCCTAGGAACATCCTCTCTGTCCTTTTACATGAGAAGCAAACTTACCTTTCCAAAGAGGAGACTCTCCAGAGGTCTGAACAAGAAGGGATGCTAGGCCGGGCGCGGTGGCTCAAGCCTGTAATTCCAGCACTTTGGGAGGCCGAGACGGGCGGATCACGAGGTCAGGAGATCGAGACCATCGTGGCTAACACGGTGAAACCCCGTCTCTACTAAAAATACAAAAAAAATAGCCGGGCGAGGTGGCGGGCGCCTGTAGTCCCAGCTACTCCGGAGGCTGAGGCAGGAGAGTGGCGTAAACCCGGGAGGCGGAGCTTGCAGTGAGCTGAGATCTCGCCACTGCACTTCAGCCTGGGCGGCAGAGCGAGACTCCATCTCAAAAAAAAAAAGAAGGGATGCTAAAGGAAGTTAACCTGTGACTGAGAATGTTGCTTTTCACCACATGACTTCTGACTCTCTTCAAACCCATGACACAGAACCCCTGAAAGAAGAGTTCACTCTTCTCATGGAGGAACGATGGTGATTTTTGAAACCAAAGATGACACCAATGACCTGTTGTTAATAAGATGCATACTTCGAGTTGTTTTTCCAGGAATGGTCAAGATTCGCCCAGTGCCCCTGCAGTGAACTGTACACCCCTCCAATGTGTCTGATTAGAAAGAAAGGCACAGTGAATGATCACAGAAATCTTTTTCTGTACAATAATATTTGCTACTACCTATTTAAATCATTTTCAAATAAAAATTAGTTATTTAAAATAATAAAAATTAGTTATTTAAATTAGTTATTTAAAATTTTAAAACTAATTTAAATAAAAGTTAGTTATTTAAAGTAAAAAAAGTTATTTTTATACCACATACTTTTTTAAAAGTTATTATTTTCACTTTAACTCTCAAAATAGTTCCATGAGGTAGATAGATATTATTATCCTGACTTTACAGTTGATGAAAATGAGAGAGAATTTACATAACTTTCCCCAAACTATACAGCTATTACATGGCAGAACTGGGATTCAAGTCTCTACCTTTCTTCACTATATGATGCCACTACATGATTTGCAGAGATATAGTCAGAGGGCTTTTTAGTAATACTTTGTATTTGTTAAATCAGATACACTAAAAAGATTTACACTTCCATACAACACGAGTTTAGGCATTTTTATTTTAACACAAAGATACATGTGGAAACCATGCCTTGGTAAACAAATATCCAGAGAAAGACTTCAGGATGGACTAGGCTCAAAAACATGAGGCTTTGAACAGAGCTTTCAATAGGCATGGTGACAGTTGTTATGGAAACCATGGCTAGGCAAAAGCAACCAATGGAACCTCCTGTCATAGTCAGTAACAGGGACTTCCTAATGAGGGTAGTAGATTGTGTCTGCCCATTGACCACTTGAGAGGTTTCTAGTCAAGACCTACACTGTCACCCCCATCCCTATCTCAGACTCCCTTTGGGGGCTTGAATACAACTAAAATAACCCATCAACCCATATCTAAAAACAACAAGAAACTTACTACATGTACATAAACAGGATGCAGTTATAATAGGGATATTTTAAGTTGAGGCTATCAAGGCATTGCTGCCATTCCACTGACTCTCCTGACGTCACCATGTTATCCTATTTTTGCCACTCTTACACAGCCAACAGGGGCCTTTTTCTATCCCTTCTCTTAAGGGTGCTGCCAGAAAAGGAATCAGAGGTTGGGTTTCTGAGGACTGGGAATCTATAGATCCAAGTTCCTTACAGAACACATTCTTTTTTTTTTTTTTTAACAAGACCAATTCTATAGTTCCTAGAGAAGTAAGTGACTCCATTCAAAATAATTATTCTTTCTCAGTCTTGGCCACTCACTTTGAATCTCACTGACTGGACCATCCTCTAAACTTTGAAGCACCCCAGAGCTCAGTCCTTAAATCTCTTGTCTTCACTTTCCATGCCTACCTCCTCCAGGCCTGTGATTTTAATACCATCTCTACATTGATGACCCTCAAATTTATACCTCTAATCCAAATGTATACCTCTGTTCTTGACTTCTCCAACTCACCCCATAATTTTTACATATAGATGCCTATTGGTGTATAAATTTAACACGATGAAAATCCAATTTTTTATTCCTCCCAACTTCCTCTGTTCATATCTGCTCTTACCCCAATATCCCAAACTCTGTGAACAATTGTATCTTTCCAACTGCTGTTTTGACTCTTCTTTTTCATTAACTTTTATTTTAGGTTCAGGAATGAAAGTGCAGGATTGTTACACAGATAAACTTGTGTCATGTGAGTTTGTTGTACAGATTATCTGATCACCCAGGTGTTTAGCCTAGTACCCATTCATTATTTTTCCTGATCCACCCACTCTCCACCCTCCGAAAGGCCCCAGTGAGTGTTGTTTACCTCTATGTGTCTTTGTGTTCCCATCATTTAACTCCCACTTATAAGTGAGAACTTGTGGTATTTGGTTTTCTGTTCCTGTGTTAGCTTGCTAAGGACAATGGCCTCCAGTTCCATTTATGTCCCTGCAAAGGACACACAGATGCCAGTAAATCCTTCCATATCTACTTGGAAAACATACCCTGAATCAAAATACCCTGAATCAAAATACTTAACACTACTTCTACCATTAACACCCTCATCAAAATTACCATCATCCTTTACCCGGACTGTTGCAATAACTTCCCAACTGGTCTCCCAGATTCCACACTTGCCCTTTACAGTCTATTATCCACAGGGCATTCAGAGAGGTCATTGAAACATCCAATGTTGTCACTCTTCTGCTCAAAATCTCCAGTGGCTTCCCATCTCATGCAGAGTGATCTATATGGTTTGGCCCTAGCTATTTCTCTGACTTATCAATATCATGATGAATGCCCTTGCTCACAGCATACCAACAGCCCTGGGCTCCTTGAGCACATTAAGCCCACTCCCTTTAAGGGTCTTTCCACTTTCTGTCTCTTGCCAGAAGTGATCTTTGCCCTAGACATCCATAAGGCATGTTTCTCACTCTCCTTTAATTTAAGTCACTGTTTAAATGAAATCTTATTAGGTAGGCAATTCATGACCACTGTATCTAATATGGTATCTAATACACACCACACATACATGCACAGGCACACGCACATGCATCTTTCTCTTCTATAATTTTATCCTGCTTTATTTTCCTTCATCATATTGTGCTGGATCTGACATCTTGAACTTTTGTTTTTTATCTGCTCCCTCAGCTATTAATAGAATATAAACTCCATGAAAAAAAGAACTTTTCTCATGTTGCTGTTTTCTGTACAAAAAGTGCCTAGAGAGTATTAGGCCCCCAGTCTGTACTCAATGGATATTTGTGAAAACACTGAATGGATGAGTGAATGAAAGAAAGTGGCCCAGACTCACTTTCAGCAACACTCCATTATCTTTTCTGCCAAAGGATGGTTACTATTCCAGCTGCTGACAGGAAGACGGTTGTGAAATTGCTTATTAGATCAATTTCAGACAGTATCAGGTGTGGAAGGGTGAAGTAGGATGTGGTAGAGTCAAGGGTTAAATACTGCCAGAATAATATTGTATGTCTTAAAAATGAGAGAGATTAAATATACATCAGATTAAGACATGATGTGTGTATGTGTGTGTGTGTGTGTGTGTGTATCTCAGACATCTTTTATAAGGGCACTGTATTAGTCCATTCTCGTGCTGCTAATAAAGACATACTCATAACTGGGTAATTTATAAAGGAAAGAGTTTTAATTGACTCATGGTTCAGCATTGTTAGGGAGGCCTCAGGAAACTTACGATCATGGCTGAAGGGGAGGCAAACACATCCTTCTTCACATGCAGAGCAAAAAGAGGAAAAGCCCCTTATAAAACCACCAGATCTCATGAGAACTCTTTCACTATCATGAGAGCAGCATGAGGGTAACCGCCCCCATGATTCAATTACCTCCCACCATGTCCCTCTTATGACATGTGAGGATTATGGGGACTACAATTCAAGATGAGATTTGGGTGGGGACACAGCCAAACCATATCAGGCACTAGTCCCATTAATAAGGGCTCTATCCTCAAGACCTAGTCACCTTCTAAAGCCCCACTTTCCAGTGCCATCACTATATGTGATTCGGTTTCAACTTAAGAACTTTGAGTGAAGACAAATATTTAGACCACAGTATTCTACCCCTGGCTCCGCAAAATTCATGCCCTTCTCAAATACAAAATGTATTTATTTCATCATAATAGCTCCAAAAGTCTTAATACATTTCAGCATCAACTTCAAGGTCCAAGTGTAAAGTCTCATGTAAATATCATCTAAATTAAATATAAGTAAGACCTAAGGTACAATTCATCCTGAGGCAAATTGCTCTCTAGTTATGAACCTGTTAAATCAAATAAGCTATGTGCTTCCAAAACACAATGGTAGGATAGGCATAGGGTAGATATTCCCATTCCAAAAGGAAGAAATAGAAAAGAAGAAAGTGGAACAGGTGCCAAGGAAGTCCAAACCCAATAAGGCAAACATTATTAAATCTTAAAACTCAAAAATAATCTTCTTTGACTTGATGTCCCACCTTCCGGACACACTGGAGTAGAAGGTTGGCCCCAAAGGCTCTGGCTATCCCCACCCCATGGCATTGCTGGGCTCAACTCTCACCACAGTTCTTATAGGTTGAAGCTGCATACCTGAAGCTCCTCCAGGCTAGGAACATGTGCTGCTTGCTCTACCAATCTAGGGTAGCAGTGTTGGCCCCAACTCTATAGCACCACTAGGCATTACCTTAGTGGTAACTCTCTGCAGCTGCCCAGCCTTTGTGGCTGCTCTCTGCTTGTATCATGTGCACAAGGCTTCAGGCAGCATCATCCTTCAAAATCTAGGTATTAGTGCTCTGGCTCCATGGCTCATGAACTTTGTATGTGGACAGAGATGGCACCTTGTGAACCCCCCAGCAAGGCTTACCACCCACGTCCTCCAGAAGAGTGGCCACTATGGTCCACACCACACCTGGGCCCACTGAACCCACACCTAGGTGGCCAAGGAGAACTGCATCAGAATACCAGGGAATGGTGCCTTGAAATTATTTTGCTCCCAGGTCCTCACACTCTTGGCCTCTCTTGGGAGGGGCAATCACAATGATCTTCAAAATACCTTTGGGGATCATTCTTGCATTGTCTTAATAAATAACATTTGGCTCCTGCTGAGATGACCAATCCATGCTAATCTCCTTTTCAAATGATTGCAGAACCACACACTTGTTCTTTCCTCCAAAAAAGTCTCAATTTTTTTCCCAATATGGATAGGCTGAGAAGTTTCCAGGCTGAGAAGTTTCCAGATTATTAAGTTTTGTTTCCCTTTGATTAACAATTCCATCTCTAAGTCATTTTTGTCTCTTTTCATTTTGCTTTATGCAGTTATGAGAAGCCAAACCATACCTTAAACACTTTACTTAGAAATTTCCTCAGCCAAATATCCAATTTCATCATTCACAAGTTCCACCTTCCACAAAACACTAGAACAGAAACACAATTCAGCCAAGTTCTTTGTGACTTTATAACAAGGTTGCCCTTTCCTCCAGTTTCCAGTAACATGTTCCTCATTACCACATGAAACTCCATCAGAATGGCCTGTGTCATCACTATTCCTATCAACATTCTATTCAAGATTGCTGAGGTATTTTCTGAGAAAACTGAGGCTTTCCCTATAGGTCTCCTCTTTTATTTTTGGGTCCTCAGTAGAATTGTCCCCGACTGTTCGTGGCAATGTAGGCTTTTTCTGGCATGTCTCAAAAGTCTTCCAGCCTCTACCCATTACCTAGTTCCAAACAGTTTCTACAAATTAGTTCTTTGTTATAGCAACACCGAACTCCTCGTACTAATTTTCTGTCTTTGGCTATTCAGACTGCTAAAACAAACTGCCATAAGCTGATAGCTTATAAAAACCAGAACTACATATATATTTCTTACAGTTCTGGAGACTGTGAAGTCCAAGATCCAGGCACCAGCAGATTCAGTGTCCGGTGAAAGATTATTTCCTGGCTCATAGATGAGCCTTCTTGCTGTGTCCTCATATGGTGGAAAGGGTGAGGAAGTTCTCTCAGACTTCTTTTATAAGGGCACTAATGCAATTCATGAGGGTTCTACCGTCATGACTTACTCAGCTCTTAAAGGCCCCGCTTCCTAATATCATCACATTGGTGATCAGGTTTCAACATATGGATTTGATGTATTTGAGGTAGATAAAAATATTCAGACCATAGCACATACATATACATATAACATGTAACTCTTGGTTAGATTGTAACATGGACGCATAGAGCTGTGCTATCCCCTAGGAGGTGCTAAGAGGACATAGATCTCCGACAGCTGAGATATGTGGTAGTAGGCACTGGGTACACAGGTGCACTTACTAAAGCAGAGGATTTTATATATAAGCCACAATGTTCTTAAGAAAAAATATGCCTCTGAGCACCACAGTGAAGGAAATCAAAATATTTCATCATAAAATACACTTCTTTGACATATTCTGAGATGGTTGCACAGAAGGACCACAGACAGAAGTAGTCCTAGAAAGCTGTCTTTGGAGGGAAGATTTGTGTCTGTAAATAATTTGAATTGATGCATCCAGGTTTTCTCTGAGGCCCTCCTTTGTCTGGATCTATGAAAGATTAACTAAAGATTAGCTAAGGATCTGACACTTTTAAAGGCCTAAAGAGACATCTGTTATCTATTATCTCAGAGGGCTGCTATTTCTGAGGTTTCATCTACATCAGGATCACCTGTGCCAGCCGGGCCTCCTATTATCTCCCTCCCATAACCTGTCTTGCCACTGTATCATGATTTACCACTATAACCTGTTTTTGGCCATGCTCTGAGCCTCCATTATTTCAGTGACTTCATGATGGTATAAAAGCATCAACCATTTGGCAGGTTGTTTTGAAATATTATTTTGTAAGAGTCCCGTGCACACTAATACATTTGTAGGCCATTTCTCCTTTTAATCTACCTTTTGTCAGTTGATTTTTCAGTGAACCTTCAGAAGTTTTTCCCTTGGGCCCTACGATAGTGTCCAACAAATATGCATACCTTTAAACTTAAGAATGTGAGAATAGGAGATATACAGAAATCTAGGTGTGTGGGCACATCATTAATCCTGGAGAAGATAGCCTAAAGACAGAAGGACCCATCCACTCTTCTAGAAGGCACTGATCCAACCCTGGAAACACAGCAATACTAGATATGTTGTGGAGAGAAGGCTCAAGCACCAGAAGTGGGACACACAGTGGGTCTGTGTCTCAGAAGAAAAACAAAGACCCAGTTTGTGAACTCGAAGCACTAGGTCAGGAGCAACCTGGGAACCACTGGAAAATGTATCTCATAGTGTGGATATAGAAGTCACAAGTTCTATTATTTTAAGTCAGAATTGATCCTAGACACCAGCTTGGGGCTGTTTTAGGCTCCCATGGCCATAGCTAAGGAAAGGAGAATTGCAGAGACTGGAATCTAGGCTATGCCAAATACTTCAGAGTGCTACAGTTACACAATTAAGCAACTTAAATATTTAAACAATTTTATTGGATAAAAATTATGTATAGAAACTGAACATTCAGGATACATCAATAATGTATCAAGTTTAATTTATGTGTATGTGGCAGGGAAGACTAGAATTTAAGAAAGAAAAAACCATCTCCTTATTCAGGATGCTAAAAATACCAGCTTTGTGTGTCATGTTGAACACTACTGTTGAATACAGCCAAGTAATTAAATATATCAACTCTAGCTTACATTTTTCATGCAAATATAGCAATGCTAAAAAAGTTTAAAGAAGTTAAGCCTCTGTTTAGCACACCCTCCCTAAAAAATACTTTGTTAGTTTTTAAATAACCACAAACAGATAAATTCAAAAGGTAAGATTTCCAGAAAATGTGTACTTCTTATTATTTTGGCATAATTGGTTTGAAGAGGGTTTTTTTTAATCATTGCATGATTTTTCCTACCTATTCTCTTAAATCAAATAACTTGCTTTACATTGCCTCCAGGGAAGAATGTGGCAGGCAGAAAGCAAGAATAGCTTGACAGACTCTGCATTCTGTGTTCCCAAAACCCAGGACTTTAGGGAAATTTAAAGTACTTACTTACAGACAAGACCCCAATATCCACTCCTACCTTATATAAAAAAGTATTTCTCCAAGACTAAGGAGGGGATAAAGGAAAAGGGTATGTAGGGAGGGAGAAGGAGAGAGAGAGAGGTGGTGAAAGCCAAGAAATCAATGTGTTCCTGGAAGAGGAGCCTGCACGTCCTCTCCAGCAAAGGCCTACGAAGATTAACAAATCCCAGAAAGAGAGAAAATGGCTACAGTGTGCTAGGTCTAGAGGTTAATGGAGCCAAACAGACTGGCAAAAACTCCTGGTTATCCAGGATAGCCAAGACACAGCCAAGACAGCTCCCAGGATGGAGAGGCCATAGAGACAAAAGATGTCTCAGTAGCCACCTGCACAGACCAGTTGCAGGTCAGAGAGGCTCCTGCCAGCCCATGTCTCAGCATTACATGAAGTGCCCTGACCCCTGATAAAACCCTACAGCAGGAGAAATGCCTCCAAATTTACTAATATTACATTTTTACCACCCCATATCTCTACATTGAGCCTAGATAGAGTAACAAGGACCAAATTTGCCCTCCTTCCTGAACGGACAACATTAAAAACAAAACAAAACAGACAGGTTATATAAACCAATGATTCTAAAGACATTGAACATCAAGTAATGAGAGACAATGGTCCTTGAGAAATGGGAAACAAAGGAGATAAGCCCTGTGGTTGTCCCAGATTACTGCCTTGAGAGCAGGTTCCAGACTGCAGCTCAGGGAGGAGGAACTCAGGCAGAGCCCAGCAGACTATCTGAATTGAGAAAAACCTGGAGAGACCAAGGCTACTAGAATTTGTCAACCTAGAATTTTATTCCAGCAAAAATATGTTTCAAAAATAAAGGTTGGAGCTAGAGGAAAATGGTAGACAGGAGACAGGATTAAATTGCAGCTCCCACTCAGACAAACAGAGCAGCACGTGGAGACTCACATCATGAACTTTTACTCCAAGAACTACTGGAGGAACATACCAGGAAATCCAAGAGAATCCACAGACCTTTTGAAAGAAGTGGATTGCTACTGCAGGCCCAGGAGACAGCCCCAAAATTGTGAGTGCCCAAAGTCTGAAGGAGGGATCGTCTACCCCCAAACACACACCCTCACTGCTTACCCTGAAGGTCCAGATCACGGGTGAAGGTTTTGACCTCACCTGGAGCTGAGACAATTTTAGAGAACTAAGCGAAATACAGGTGTACAAGAATCAGCAGGAAGAGTTCTGTGGTCTCTCTCGGTCCCCCGAAAAACCATTTCTGGAGGTCTTTGGTGATAGCTGCCAGAGGAGCTGGGAAAAGACCACAGGGAGAGGGAAACTTCCAGCTGAACTCTGTAACGATTTCAACCAAATAAAAGTTTCCTGGACAGAATTTGGCGGAAGGGGTGAATCCAGAGTGCAGACACAGCACAGAAGCCATGCCGGTAGAGAGGTGCAAAAACTGAAAGTCCTGCTTGCTTTCACATCCAGGAAGCTGGTAGTCTGGGGCAAGTTCCCAACCCTGCTCACCCACTGCCTGGAAACAAACTCAGTACTGCTGAGGGGGCACAGTGAGGGAGAGACTGGTCTTTTGGGCTGCATGAGAGTAGGGTGAGGCTTGTAACTGCTGACTTTCCCCCACTTTCCTGGCAACATGCATGAAAGAGCAGAGGCAGCCATAATCCTCTGGGAACATAACTCCATTGGCCTGAGAACCACACCCCCAGCCCCTTGCAGCAGCTGCAGCAAACCCCGCCCAAGGAAAATCTGAGCTCAGACACGCCTAACTCTGCCTCCACCTGATGGTCCTTTTCTACCCACCCTGGTAGCCAAAGACAAAGGACATCTTTTCTCGAAAGATCTAGGGCCCCCCACCACCACCTGATTCTCCCTATACTACCATAATTGATGCTGTCTTAAAAATGCCACCTCCTAGCAGGAGGCCAACCAGCACAAAACTAGCGCAATAAACAAAACGACAACTAAGTATCTTCACAGAGTCCATTTCACTCCCCTGCCACCTCCACTGGAGCAAATGCTGCTATCCAAGGCTGAGAGACCTGCAGACAATTTACATTACAGGACTCTGTGCAGACACCCACTCCAGCACCAGCCAGGAGCCTGGTATCTCCCCTGGGTAGCTAGATACAGAAGAGAAATAACAATCACTACAGTTCAGCTCTCAGGAAGCCACATCCCTAGGAAAAAGGGGAGAGCACCACATCAAGGGAGCACCCTGTGGAACAAAAGAATCTGAGCAGCAGCCCCTGAGCCCAATATCTTCCCTCTGACATAGTCTACCCAAATGTGAAGGAACCAGAAAAATGATTCTGGTAATGTGACAAAGCAAGGTTCTTTAACACCCCCCAAAAGATCACATTAGCTCACCAGCAATGGATCCAAACCAAGAAGAAATCACTGAATTGCCAGAAAAAAATTCAGGCCAATTATTAAGCTAATCAAGGGTGCACCAGAGACAGGTGGAATGCAACTTGATGAAATTGTTTAAAAAGATAGAAGATATGAAGGGGAAAATCTTCAGTGAAATAGATAGCATAAATAAAAAACAATCACAACTTCCAGAAATGAAAGACACACTTAGAGAAATGCAAAACGCACTTGAAATTCTCAGCAATAAAATTGAACAAGCAGAAGAAAGAACTTCAGACCTTGAAGACAAGGTTTATAAATTAACCCAATCCAAAAAAGACAAAGAAAAAAGAATTTTAAAAAAATGAACAAAGCCTCCAAGAAGTTTGGGATTATGTTCAATGACCAAACCTAAGAATAATTGGTGCTCCTGAGGAAGAAGAGAAATCTAAAAGTTTGAAAAATATGT
This sequence comes from Colobus angolensis palliatus, assembly GCF_000951035.1. Classification (NCBI taxonomy): domain Eukaryota; kingdom Metazoa; phylum Chordata; class Mammalia; order Primates; family Cercopithecidae; genus Colobus; species Colobus angolensis. The sequence goes on along the minus strand of NW_012118710.1, from coordinate 9,799,266 downwards.
ACAAGGGAATAATCCAGGAAAACTTCCCTTGCCTTCCTGGAGATCTAGACATCCAACTACAAGAGGCTCAAAGACACCTGAGAAACTTATTGGAAAAAGATCATCTCATAGGCACATAGTCATCAGGTTATCTAAAGTCAAGACAAAGAAAATAATCTTTAGAGCTGTGATGCAAAAACACCAGGTAACCTATAAAAGAAAACCTATCAGATTAACAGCAAATTTCTCAGCAGAAAGGCTACAAGGTAGAAGGGATTGGGGACCTATATTCAGCCTCCTAAAACAAAACAATCATTAGCCAAGAATTTTGTATCCAGCAAAACTAAGCTTAGTAAATGAAGGAAATATACAGATTTTTTCCAAACAAATGCTGAGAGAATTTGCCACTACCAAGTCAGCACTACAAGAACTGCTACAAGGAGCTCTAAATTCTGAAACAAATCTTCAAAATATACCAAAATAGAACTTCCTTAAAACATAAATCTCACAGGACTTATAAAACAAAAACAAAATAAATTTTTAAAAGGTATTCAGGCAACAAATAGCACAATGAAGAAGTAATGCCTCACATCTCAATACTAACTTTTAATGTAAATGGCCTGAATGCTCCACTTACAACATACAGAATATCAAAATGGATAAGAATTCACCAAAAAGGTATCTTCTGTCTTCAAGAGACTCATCTAATACACAGGACTCACATAAACTTAAGGTAAAGGAGTGAAAAAAGATATTCCATGCAAATGGACACCAAAAGAGAGCAGGAACAGCTTTTCTTATATCATACAAAACAAACTTTAAAGCAACAGCAGTCCAAAAAGACAAAGAGGCACATTATATAATGATAGAAGGACTTGTCCAACAGGAAAATATCACAATCCTAAATATATATGCACCTAAAACCAGAGCTCCCAAATTTATAAAACAATCACTACTAAGAAATGAGATAGACGGCAACACAATAAAATGGGAGACTTCAATACTCCACTGAAAACACCATACAGGTCATCAAGACAGAAGGTCAATGAAGAAACAATGGATTTAAACTATATACTAGAACAAATAAACTTAGTATTTCCAGAACATTCTACCCAAGAAGTGCAGAGTACACATTCATTCACTGACACATGGAACATTCTCCAAGACAGACCATTTGATAGGTCACAAAACAAGTTTCACTAAATTTAAGAAAATTGAAATGATATCAAATACTCTCTCAGACCACAGTAGAATAAAATTGGAAATCAACTCCAAAAGGAACCCTCAAAACCATGCAAACACATGGAAACTAAATAATCTGCTCCTGAATGATCATTGGATGAACAACGAAATCAAGATGGAAATTTAAAAAATCTTTGAACTGAACAATAATACTGACACAACCTATTGAACCCTCTGGGATACAGCAAAGGTGGTGCTAAGAGGAAAGTTCATAGCCTTAAATGCCTACATCAAAAAGTCTGAAAGAGCACAAAGCGACAATCTAAGGTGACACCTCAAGGAACTAGAGGAACAAGAACCAACCAAACCTGAACCCAACAGAAGAAAAAAAAAAAATCAGAGCAGAACTAAATGAAATTGAAACAAAAAATTTACAAAAATAAATGAAACAAAAAGCTGGTTCTTTGAAAAGATAAATAAAATTGATAGACCATTAACAAGATTAACCAAGAAAAGAAGAGAAAGATCCAAATAAGCTTAATTAGAAATGAAGTGGGATATATTACAACTGATACCACAGAAATACAAAAATCATTCAAGGTTACTATGAACACTTTTATGCACATAAATACTAGAAAACCTAGAGGAAATGGACAAATTTTCTGGAAACATACAACCCTCCTAGGTTAAACCAGGAAGAAATAGAAACTCTGAACAGACCAATAATAAGCAGCAAGATTGACATGGTAGTAAAAAAAATTGCCAACCAAAAAAATGTCCAGGACCAGGCAGATTTACAGCTGAATTCTATTAGACATTCAAAGACGAATGGGTACCAATTCCATTGACACAATTCCACAAGATACAGAGAGGCAATCCTCCCTAAATCATTCTATGAATCCAGTATCAGCCAAATACCAAAACCAGGAAAGGACATTAATGAAAAGAAAACTACGAACCAATATCCCTGATAAATGTAGATACAAAAATCCTTAACAAAATACTAGCTAACCAAATTCAACAACATATCAGAAAGATAATCCATCATGATCAAGTGGGTTTTACATGAGGGATGTAGGGATGGTTTAACATATGCAAGTCAATAAATGTGATACATCACATAAACAGAATTAAAAACAAAAATCACATAATCATCTCAATAGATGCAGAAAAAGCATTTGACAAAATCCAGCATCGCTTTATGATTAAAACCCTCAACAAAATCAGCATAGAAAAGATATACCTTAATGTAATAAAAGTCATACATTATTTTTCTGCATCTACATTCATCAGGGATATTGGTCTGTAGTTTTCTTTTTTGGTTATGTCTGGTTTTGGTATTAGGCTGATATTGGCTTCAAAGAATGATTTAGGGAGGATTCCCTCTCTCTCTCTCTCTCTCTTTCTCTCTCTCTCATGGAATAGTGTCAATAGAATTGGTACCCACTCGTCTTGAATGACAGTATTCAGCTGTGAACCTGTCTGGTCCTGGACATTTTTTGGTTGGCAATTATTTTTATTACCATGTCAATATCTCTGTTCAGAGTTTCTATTTCTTCCTGGTTTAATCTAGGCAAATCAAAATCACAATGAGATACCATCTCATGCCAGTCAGAATGGCAATTATTAAAAAGTCAGGAAACAATAGATGCTGGCAAGGCTGTGGAGAAATAGGAATGCTTTTATACTGTTGATGGGAATGTAAATTAGTTCAACTATTGTGAAAGACAGTGTGGCGATTCCTCAAGGATCTAGAACCAGAAATACCATTTGACCCAGCAATCCCACTACTGAGTATATACCCAAAAGAATATAAATCATTGTACTATAAAGACACAGGTACTATAAAGACACAATGTGTATTGCAACAGTTTACAATAGCAAAGACATGGAACCAACCCAAGTGTCTAACAATGATAGAATGGATAAAGACAATGTGGTACACATACACCATGGAATACTATGCGGCCATAACAAGGAATGAGCTCATGTCTTTTGCAGGGACACGGATAAAGCTAGAAGCCATCATTCCCAGAAAACTAACACAGGAACAGAAAATCAAACACCACATGTTGTCACACATAAGTGGGAGCTGAGCATTGAGAACACATGGACGCAGAGAGGGGAACAACACACACCAGGGACTGTGGGGTGTTTTGGGATTGAGGGGAGGGAACTTATAGGATGGGTCAGTAGGTGCAGCAAACTACCATGGCACATGTATACCTATGTAACAAACCTGCACGTTCTGCACACGTATCCCATTTTTTTAGAAGAAATAAGAAAAAAAAGAAATTGTGGTATATATATGGCATATACGTGTATATATGTATGTATATATGGCATATATATGTATATATGTATGTGTATATATGCATATGTGAATGTATATATGTATGTGTATATACATGTATATACACACACATACATACACGCATATATACCATGGAATACTACTCAGTCATAAAGAGGAACCAAATGATAACATTCGCAGCAACCTGGATGGGATTGGAGACCATTGTTCTAAGTGAAGTAACTCAGGAATGGGAAACCAAACATTGTATGTTCTGACTCATAAGTGGGAACTAAGCTATGAGGATATGAAGGCATAAGAATGATACAATGGACTTTGGGGTCTTAGGGGAAAGGGTGGGAGCAGAGTGAGGAATAAAAGATTACAAATTGGGTACAATGTATCTCGCTCCGGTGATGGGTGTACCAAAATCTCAGAAATTACCACTAAGGAATTTATTCATGTAACCAAACACTACCTGTTCCCCCCAAAACCTATGAAAATAAAAAACAAAATAGAATAAAAATGCATATGTAAATAAGTTTAGAAAACAAACAAAAATGAAAGCCAACTGAAAAACACAAGCAACAAAAACAAAAATAGATAAATGGGACTTAATTAAAAAGCTTCTGTTTGGCAAAATAAATAACCCACCAAGTGAACAACCTGCAGAATGAGAGGAAATATTTGCAAACTATGCAACCAACAAGGGACAAATATCCAAAATTTACAAAGAACTCAAGCAACTCAAAAAAATAATAACCTTATTTAAAAGTAGGTAAAGGACAGGATTAGACATTTTTCAAAGGAAGACATACAAATGGCCAAGCATGTTTTGAAAATGTTGAACATCACTAATTATCAGAGAAATGCAAATTAAAACCACAATGATATATCATCTTATACCAGTCAGAATAGCTACTATTAAAAAGTCAGAAACTAACTGATACATTGTTGGTTGGAACGTAAATTAGCACAACCTCTGTAGAAAACAGCATGGAAAATTCTCAAAAAAAACTAAATAGAAAACGACCATTTGATCCAGCAATCCCACTACTGAGTATTGCCCAAAGGAAAAGTCATCATTATATGAAAAATATACCTGTACACATATATTTATCACAGCACTCTTCACAATAACAAAGATATGGAATTATCCTAAGCATCCATCAATGAATGACTGCATAAAGAAAATGTGGTATAATACATAATGGAATACAACTCAGCCATAAAAGGAAAATAAAATCATGTCTTTTGCAGCAACATGGGTGTGAATTCAGAAACAGAAATTCAAATACTGCATGTTCTCACTTATAAGTAGGAGCTAAATAATGTGTATACATGGACATTCGGTTTGGAATGATAGACACTGGAGACTTGGAAGGGTGGGAGGGGATGAGGAATAAGAAATTGCTTAATGGATACAATGTACATTATTCAGATGACATATATACCAATAGCCCAGACTTCATTGCTATGCAATATATCCATGTAACAAAATTGGACTTGAACAATGTTTATGGATTAAATTACATATGTAATTTATGTATATAAATTATGTCTTAAATTTTTACATATAATAAAAGAAAGTGAAATAAAGACTTTTTCAGACCTGCAAAAGCTGAAAAAATGTACCACCAAAGGAAAAGGATACCTGATGAAAATATAGATGCACACAAAGAAATGAAGAGCAGAGGAAATGGTAATTACATGGGTATGTATGTAAGGTATTCTTCCTCTTATTATTTAATCTCTTTTAAATATAATTATTTAAAAACAAATACTAATCACGTATTTTGGGATTTATTGCATATGCACAAGGAAAATGTATGGCAACAACTTGAAAGCTGGAAAGGAATAAACATAATGTTGTTATACTATGTGTGAAGTGGCAATATACTATCAGTTGAACAAAGACTAATAAGATAAAGACGTATACTATAAACCTTGAAGAACCTGCTAAATAACAAAACAAACAGTTGTAGCTACCATGCCAACAAAGAACATAAACATTGAATCATAAAGATTAATCTAAAAGAAGGCAGCAAAGAGAGCATTGAGTTCTACCAGGAGACCCGAGTTCCAGTGCTACTCTGTCTCCGGCTAATGATAGGAATGCAGTCAGCTTTTCTCCCTGGATCCATTTTCCTCTCTGTAAAGTGAGGTGTTTGGACTAGAGTCTAGTCTAGGAACTGGATGATCTGCAAGGCTCCATGGAGCCCTAACATTCTAAGGCATCAGAGCTTTTTACCGGAGATCACTGTGGAGGAAAAGTTAAATATTCAATTTGAAATCAATTGAACATGGACACAAACAATGGTCACCGAGTCCCAGAACAGATTGTGTGAGCCCCTTGAGGTGTTCATCCTGCGCTGTTTCGGAGAAATCTGTATTTCAATCTATTCCTATACATTAGGTATTGAAAAACAATAGACAATCGCAAAAACAAGTTGACCTTTTTGTGTTCCTTGAGCCCAGTCGCGAAGGGCCCTCGTGACTGGGCCTCATGCCAAACAACTTGTTACAAAAAGAGATAGGGTCCCAGACTCCACCAAAGCTTCATGAGACCTCTCCTCATCTGTGCACTCTGGAGCCCAGGCTGTTGCTTCCCAGTCTGGTGGCGAATCCTCCATAGTCTGGTGAGTGAAAATATATATATACGTATCTTTTTCCTTCCCCCCTTCCCATTGCAAGTTGCTTATTACATCAATCTGCTTATTATAGCAACTTGCTTATTATATCATTGGCTTATTATATCTGCATTGCCATTTACATGGGATAAAGGTTGTTTATCCTTAAAGGTATTGTGTGTGTGTGTGTGTGTGTGTGTTTTCTTCCCCTCGCGCGTCTCCCACACCAAACAGTCACCTGAGTGAGATCTTAGAATTGAGAGCTTGGTTGGAAAGTTGAAGGAGGCTGAGAGAAAAATGCCATTAGAACTTCCCTGTGGAAGGAAGATTGGATCAGGATTTAAGAACCCTGAACTCGAGCCTTCTCTTCTGCTGACCAGCCGAATGACAGCAGGCATTTAGATTTCTGGACCCTCATCCGTGCAGTCAGATGATTGATGAATCCTCAGCTCCTTGTTGCTTCCAATATTTCAATTTCTGTTTCTAGATATCATCATCAATTGTTCCCAGGCACTTAGTCAGTACTCAGTAAAAATAAATTAAAATATGTCTCACAAACTCTGACCATAGTTTTGAAATTATATTAACCTTTAACCAATTGTGTGTAAAAACATTTCAGCCAAGCCCTGGCTGGATAAAATGAATGAAGCCAACCAGCAACTTGGCAGAGGAAATTGAATGGTTATCCAAGGCAATGCTTTCTTCCTTCCATCACCATGGTTATGCACAAACAATTCCAACTGTTGAGGGAAGTCTTCGAGACCCAATTCTCCTGCTGAATTTCCAACCCCCATGCTGTATATGATGTATGCTTTTATCATTAATATCTTCTCTATGCCCGAGTAGATTAAAAATAGGAAGGGATGGAAGGAGTATTTTCTGAAATGTAGCATATTGTGACCATTTGAGAAACTACTTTCATGTGGATCTGTTGACTGGGCTTAAAATTGGATCTGACTTCTCTCTTCGACAAACAGAATCATAGAATTCTTCTTATGACTCCTTTCTTTTACTCCCCAGGATTTCACCACACCACTCACAGCTGCTGAGATTTTAGTAAATTGAAGGTAACTGAGAATTACTACCAAAAAAGAGAAGTTTTTCACACTGTGTGCTTTACAGGAAAAGATCAAAAACAAAATAAGGATTTGATATACAGTTTCCTTAAAGACACAACTCAGTTCGTCTTGTTTCTCTGTCCACAGATGTGTTCTCCTCTCATCAAATGTGTCCTTTTTCAAAACACAATAAAAATCCCCAGCCGAGCACAGTGACTCACGCCTATAATCCCAGCACTTTGGGAGGCCAAGGCAGGCAAATTCCTTGAGGCCAGGAGTTCAAAACCAGCCATGGCCAGCATGGCAAAACTCTGTCTCCACAAAAATGAAAAGATTAACCTAGTCCCAGCTACTCAGGAGGCTGAGGCAGGAGGATCCCTTGAACCAGGGAGGCACAGGTTGCAGTGAGCTGAGATTGTGCTGCTGCACTCCAGCCTGGGTAACAGAGCAAGACTCCATCTCAAAATAATAATAATAATAATAATAAATCTCCCAGAGCAAACACAGAACATTGTTGAGCAGAGCTTTGCCACTTCCCTGTATTCTCCTGTGGCTTTCAGACTGTGCAGAACTCAAGTAATGAAAGAGATCATGCATGTATCAGCCAGATGCTGTAGCAGGCAAGAAACTGAAACTCAGTCCAAACCCAATTCAATATTTATTTGCAAATTTATTTTCTTATAATACAGAATGTCCTCATGTAAGGTTTGGTTAGTTTAGTTCCTCAACAACGTCATCAGAGACTTAAGCTATTTTTCTCTCCCTGCTCTGCTGAACAAAGCATTTGCTTTATCTCGGGAATGGTACTTTCCTGGTCAGAGGCTGGGAAAACATATCCTTGATAATATCCAAGGAGAGAAAGCTCCTTGTTTTTCTCTGCAGAAACCTCAAGCAAGACTATTCTCCTTGCTTTATTTGCTATTACATCCTCAATACCTTCAGGGTGGCTATGAAGACCTTCTGCATGCCAGCTGAAAGTTATCTGCATATTCCCATTTCCTGGACAAATTGTAATTTTTATCCATGTCCTTTTAGATTAACACTGATGGGCTTTAAAAACCAGTAATTGACAGAGGGCACAATCTTATGTACAAGGAGTTTTTAGCCAGATATTTGAAGTATCTAGCATGCAGTAAAAACTCAATAGATATATGTTGAATCAATGAAAGAATAAATGAAGCACATTGCCCTAAATTGAGTTGAGCCTGAATCAGTCACTGGTAAGGGAAAGGGAATTGCCATCATTATTTTCTTATCCAAGGGGAAATGACCATACATCAAATACAATCCCCATTGTAGAGAATCCTTCCTTTACAGTGCCTTACCCTCACTATATAAAGACTGAAGCAAAAGCTTTGAAATTAAATTATTTTTATGTTAATGCCTGTTTTACTTCCCCTACAAGGTTAAAGTTTGGGATAGGTGCACTCTACTGTAATTACTGAACATGGAATAGAGGCAGGAGGAGGATCCCTATTCCTTCTATATAAGCAATTCCCAAAAGTCAGGGTGGGAGGCAAATTCCAGGAAAATTGATTCATTCAAGCCTCAGATGCCCTGTCTTTTGTTCTGATATGTTTTTGTGGTGGATAGAATCATGTCCTTCACAAAATATATGTTCAAGTCACAACTCCCAATACCTGTGAACGTGACCGTATTTGGAAATAGAATCTTCATAAACATAATCAGGTGAAGATGAAACATACTGAATTAAGGCAGACTCTAATCTAATGACTGCTGTCTTTACAAGAAGAGAGAAATTTGGCCGGGAATGGTCACACTCGTAATCCCAGCACTTTGGGATGCCAAAGTGGACAGATCACTTGAGGTCGGGAGTTCGAGACCAGCCTGGCCAACGTGGTGAAGCCCCGTCTCTACTAAAAGTACAAAAATTACCTGGGCGTCGTGGCACATACCTGTAGTTCTAGCTACTCAGGAGGCTGAGGCAGGAGAATTGTTTGAACCCAGGAGGCAGAGGTTGCAGTTAGCTGAGATTTTACAACTGCACTCCAGCCTGGGCGACAGAGCAAGACTCCGTCTCAAAAAAAAAAAAAAAAAAAAAATTAGAGAGACATTTGGATATAGAACACAAGGACAATGCCATGTGATGACAGAGGCAGAGATGGCAGTGATGTACCTACAAGCCAAGGGCATGCCAAGGATTACCAGCAATAACCAGAATCCAGGAAGAAGCAAGAAAGGATTCTTCCCTAGGCCTTTAAAGAGAAGATGAGTCTCACCACCTCCCACATCACCCCTCTCCTCTCTCTGTCTCTAGCGTGCAACTGTGAGGAGTTAGTTTTACTGACAATTTACATGGGATTTTATATTCCAAGTAAAGTTCTTCAGAATCTCTCCCGGCACCAAAGACCAGCCAAATTAAGGAAGCTCATAATAGTCTAGGGAGCTCCTTGTCCACCTACATGGTCAGCTTTTTCACAACTGAAAACTTTCATGTTTTCATTCTAGAGTTCGTCCTGTGCAGTTTGTGGCAATAGCTCAGAGCCATACCTTATATCAAATCCTCAGAATGCTATTTCCATCCTTTCCTTTCATCTTTCTGAGGCGTCACAAAGCTCCCGGTCTAGAAACAGCCATCTAAGTCAACCTCCTTCTGACTAGACATTTGCAATTTCCAACGATCGGAGTCCAATGATAGGTGACTTCTAGCACCTAGGCCGTGAGACATGCATACCACCCTGCCTCCCTGGATCTTGCTACTTCTGCTGCTGACATCTCATTTATTCATTCATTCTATGATGATTCCATTATCATCTATCATTAATTAATATCCACTGAGTACATACTCTGTGCCAGGTACTATTCCAGGCACTAGGAATACAGCAAGGAGAAAATGGACAATGAATGCCCATGTGAAGTGTTATTTCTAATAGGTGAAAATCATAAATAAACAAAGCATGCCAAGTGTTAATGGAGACCATGGAGGAAAATTAAGTAGGGAGATTAGAGAAAGGGGTTAGTGGGAGTGCAATTTTTGAGGAACAGTCAGAGTAAGCCAACTTCTGGTTATTACAGCAAATACAACAACAAACAGTACTTGCTTGGACAAACGCTATTGCTCTGAATGGTAGTGAGTTTTTCTTTTTGATTTTCTAGGAAGTGTCATTCGTCAGCAACCTAAATCCTCAGTTTCTCTTCCATTTCTGTGAGGCAGCTTCTTTTCCGATCTTAGCCCTTCCACAATCATAATCTTCCCCTTCTTTGGAGCTAATGGTTGCAAGCATTCTCGTGGCTCTGCTTGAGCTGTACTTTCTCTGAATATGGTACACAGAACTGATATTCTCCCTATTCCAGATGGGCTGTGAGCAACACGGAATAAAATGGAATCATCATCGGCACAGAACTGATATCCTCCCTATTCCAGATGGGCTCTGAGCAACACAGAATAAAATGGAACCATCACCTCTGACATTCCTTATTCTGCATACTTTCTTTCTTTTTTTTTCTTTTTTTATTTTAAAGATATTTTGCTACCTGAGAGCATAGATTCAAATTATCCTGAATATACGGTGTAGACACAATTGTGTCCATTTTTCTTTTCTTTTTTTAACCACTTTGCACTGTTGACTCATATGGAACCTAGAGTCAGTTTAATTGCGAAGAAATATTTATGTCTCCCAACTCTAACCCCAGGCTCTTTCCACTCTGCGGAGTCTCCTCTCTGTTGATTTCATTAGCTTTAGGAAAAATTTAATGAGTTAGGGCAGTAGCTAACTGTGGCAGTCAGGACACACAGTACGTAATGACCTCTAGGTATCCTTTGTGCTCCCTATAACTCTGCCTACTTTATGCTAGAGATTTGATTAACACCGTCCCAATCTGCCAAGCTTTAAAGTGCTGAGTTATCATCTGCCTATTTTTTCCCTGCTAATGTTTAAAAAGAAATCAATTGATGGCAGGTCATGTTTCTGTCCTTTTCGTCTCTTGCTAGAGGTGAATCCCACTGTTTCCAAGAGAGAACAGGCTGTGTGCCTGCCCTGTAGCCTCTCCAGCTGAGGATGGGATCACAAAGAAAATCCACATTCTCTTCTCACTGCCTTCTGACAATTAAACCATGTGGGATGGATGTTAAACCTCTCTAATATCCACTCCCAAGGTGTTCTTTTGTATGCTTTGCCTTTCAAAGTCAGCAGGGACAAAACATCAAAACGACACTAAGATACAGTATACTACAGCTGTTATGAGAGTTTAAATCCACCAGTTATTAGCTACGAAATCATGAGCAAGTTACTCAACCACTCTGTGACTCTGTTTCCCCTCTGTTAAATGGAGTCAATAATAGTAGCTACTTTCCAAGCACACTGTAAGCATTAAATGAGCTCAAATGTGTAAAGCACTGGATCAGTAACTAGCACATAGCAAATACTATGTATGTGTTAGCCTCCATTTGGCATTAGAATTAAATACATAAATTTGTGGTTTACTTCCACTTAGGTTGGAGGCAGATTACTTGCTCTGTGTTTTTCCTAGGAGAAACAGTGATATAGCGGGCTCTGAAGTCAGACAGATGAATAATATCTGAGCTCAGCTGCATGACCTTGGAAACATTATTTACCTTAGGTAAGCCTCAACCTCCTCATCTGCCTAACAGTGATAATAACACCGCCTTTACAGAGCTGTTGTAAGAACTAGGTGAGTTCAGTGTTCACAGGGCTCCTATTGAAATTGCATATTAAGTGTATGGCTTTGGATGTACAAATTGTAATGTGTATCCTTGATGGGAGAAGATGATTGCACAACAAATATGCTTCAGTAGAACCAAAACTTCTTTCTTGTTTCATGAGAATGTTTGCTTATCAGACTGCTCATTCACTTTTCAAAGCTAGCTAGGTGCCTGGCAAAGAATGTTTATAGAGCATACCTCTGTGTGTAAAACCAAAGGCAACGTGGGTCAGACAGTTAACCCAGAAGTGAGCCTTGCCCAAGAAATGCGTTCACTACACTGCCATCCCTGAATCACTCAAAATGAATTTGTGTCCTTGTTCATCTAATTTTCCTAGTAAATATCATCAGTCACCTTGAAGTAGGTCATTTCCTGCTGATAAACAGCCCTTGACAAGGCTATAAGCAGTCGGTGTTTACTACCTGATCATTAATCCCTAAAAATGCCCTATACCCAAATTCTTAATTGCTTACACAAATGATTTCTATGGGTGATTAAATATGAGAGGGAATCTGCAGCAACTGCTAATAGCAAGGTAGTTCTTTGTGGCATTATGGCTACACTCCTCCCTCAATCCCAGGAAACACTGAGTGAGAAGTTGAGAGAACTGTGGCGGTCGTGAAGACAGGGGTCAGAAAGTGGGGGCTGTGTCCTGCCTTGTCTTCAGGATACATGGAGACAACCAATCTGAAGAAAGAGAAAAATGAGAGAGAAACTGATGGGAACAAATGAAAAATGAAGACAGAGATAGTTAGGATAAGTTTTATTGCTTGTTCCAGCTGTTCCTGGAGCATATCTGCAGTCATGCTCTGAGATGCCATGAGGATCCCTAGCATTTGAATAATAAGATCCCTTTTTTTTTCATTAAGCTAGTTAGAAACCTGTCACTGAAAAAAAAAGAAATTCCAGAAAATATGTTTTCTTCTTCCCTTTGATACTGCCTTCGTGATGGATCATTTAAATCTAAGGACATCTCCTATTTTTCTTTTAAAGTAATGTATGTTTCCTCCATGTTTATGTTATAATTAGAGATGAGTGCCTAGGATTTATGCAATCTTGGCATTTCCTGATACTGGCTAATTGTGGGGCTTGGGAGTGGGTTATCTTTGCTGCCAAATGTCAAGAACACCTGGATCTACCTGGAAACATAGTCAGTACTAATTAAGAAGTGATGCCAGGAGTGCAGGCTTGTTCATGCTGCACTTCTCGTCACCGATCTACTATTTATTACAGGATATGGGTCATTATGGGGATAAGAGAGGTTCTGTATAAGTAGGTGGACTTAGAAAATTGACTTCCTGCTTCTGTGGTGCTGGTGAGAATCCTGGGGTCAGCAGAGCTTCCTAAGATTCCCTATGCAAGGCCAGTTCCTATCTTCCCCACTTTACCTTGGCAAGCACAGAGAGACATGGTTACTAAGCAGTAACATCTCCCTGAGGTTGCATCTATGGTTAGTTAGTGAAAACAATATTAGAAAGGTCTAGTGGGTTTTGAAAACCACTTTGAAAAAGCAAAATTTCAGCCAGGCACGGCGGCTCAGGCCTGTAATCCCAGCACTTTGTGAGGTCTGGGTAGGTGGATCACCTGAGGTCAGAGGTTTGAGGCCAGGCTGGCCAACATGGTGAAACCCCATCTCTACTAAAACCACAAAAAAAAAAAAAATGGGCATGGTTGCAGGTGCCTGTAATCCCAGCTACTTGGGAGGCTGAGGCAGAAGAATTGCTTAAACCCAGGAGGTGGAGGTTGTAGTGAGCCAAGATTGTGCCACTGCACTCCAGCCTGGGTGACGGAACGAGACTCTGTCTCAAAAAAAAAAAAAAAAAAGAAGAAGAAGAAGAAAAGAAAAAGCAAAAATTTGTCGTATCTGTGAATGTGAGGCAAGGTGACACAGATTAAAGTGGAGCAATGACTTCCTGTTCTCTTCCCGTATTTCTCACCACTTCCTTCCCATGATCCTATGTCCCTGTCTTGAGGGATTCACTGTAATTATTCTGTCCGATTCTCCATTCAAAGGCAACTTTTGAGCAAATGTGTAAAGTAGTGGTTCAATGTCCTCCACCTGAGACTGAGACAGACCCCCCCCACCCAACCCCTTTCTTAAGGGCCTGCTGGCCCCACTAAGCATGAAAATAAAGGAAAATCCTGAGTTCCTTCGAGGAAAATGCCAGGCACCTAGCTAACTTTGACAAATAAATGAGCAACCTGACAAGAAAGTAATAATAGCTTAAAACAGTAGCCAGAGAAGTTACAGCCACAAAATACTTGGTTCCTCACAAAAACTAAAGATAATGGTCCTTGAGTTGTTTTTCAGAAGCCTGGACCCCCACCAAAGAGAAAATACTGTCCACTGGCACATCAATTTCAGATAAGGGGAAACTGAGGACAGTATGAACTCTGACAGTTATTTTTTGTTCTAAATTTATTCTTGAGGGGTCTGAAGGAAGTCATGCCCACAGGCCAGACCTCAACGTTCCTTTCTGCTGACCCCAAGTTTTTAGACAAAGCTTCACTTCCATAGCCAATCAGAAATCAGGGAATCTTTGAATCTACCTATGACCAGTAAGCCCTCACTTCAAGATACTCCACCCTTTTAGGCCAAACCAATGTATAACCTCCATATATTGTTTTGGAATTTCGCCTGTGACATCTGCTTTCCTGAAATGTATAAGCCCTGCCTTTTCAAAGCCTTGCTTGTAAGCCATCAGGGAGGTCAGGTCTTAAGTGTGAGCTGCCCAATTCTCCTTGCTGGTTGCCCTGCAAATAAACACCCTCCTTTTTCCCCCTTCAAAACTTCAGTGTGGATGTTGGCCTTACTGAACTGGGCAAGCAAACGCCAGTTTGGGTCCGTAACATACCCACTCATCATGCTGTCCCTCCATGCCTAGAGCCTCAGACTTGACTTCCTTGCCAGAATCTTCATTTCCCCCATTAGGGGCCCAGGCGTTTCCAGCCTTGCTTCTCCATCCTTCATCCTCATGTCAATTGCCTTCCATGCATTCACTGTTCTGTTTTCTGTTGGTTTCCCAGTAGTTAAATTATCCCTTTTTTGCAATATACTTTCAAACAAATGTCTGGTGAATAAAATGCCAATTTCAAAGAAATGCCTTTCATAGTAGAATTGCAGGCAAAGTGTCAGACAAGTGGGAGAGTGAGGTCTTTTGATGCTCTGGGCATAAATAGTCTGTTATCTATGCTTTGGACCAGCTTCTATGTCTCTGTATCTGAGTCCACATACAAGAATTCCAAAGTGCAGCAGAGTGCTTAGGCTTATTTTATTTCCTGCTGTTTTGTATTTATTGAGGGTCTTTTCATCTGAAGTTTAAACTACTCCACAATAATATACTGTTTCACTTAACCTAAAAAGGAAAGTTTGAGTAATTCAGAATGTTGGGCATGCTTAAGAGCTCTGGCTAGAAATAAATATTTATACAATCCTACAATGTCTAGCACATTCCCTTGCACAAAAAGGAAAAAGAGTGAGGGGAAGACAAGATTTTACACATACATACACACGTGTATATATGTATTTATATGTGTGTATGTGTGTATGAATTATTATATTATTATAATATATAATGCAAATATATTATAATATGGTATGATTACATAATATATTATGATTATCATCTATTATATTAATTGTAATTATTACATATAATTATATTATATAGTATATATTTTATTATATAATTATATGTAATTGTTATATTATAATTAATATGATATATTTATTATATATTATATATTTTTTATATATATAAATGTACCTGATACTGACACTGGTTGAAGAGCTTTCAGACTTTCAGGCCAGCTCCTGAGGCATAGTCTTTAAGAGATGTAGAATTTATACATAGCTGCACCTGGACTTGAGTTACTGATCAGTTCTTGGCACTGACATAATGAATAATTGAATTCATGATGCATGGAATAGAGAGTCACTAAGGATGCACTATGTGCCAGACACTGGGATAGACTATACCATCCCCTGCTTATAGCTTTGTGTTTTCCATTCACTGCCTTAAGACTATATTAAGAAATGCTTTGGGTATCTAAGAACAGAGACTATACCATGTGTAGGTCATTTATATGAGATCTTATAAATGATCTTATGAGATCTTAAACTTTTAATTGCTGATGAATTGATTGACACTTTGATTGCTAACACATATGGAAGGGAGGCATCTGATACACATTTTTGTGTTCACATCTCAAAATAAAGTAGGGGAAGAGTATAACCCAACACTGAAGTAGAACAAAATGAAGTTATGATCAACGATAATGAGATCATTTTCCAATAATTTGGAACTAGCCTAAGAGAGTTTATTTAGCTGTCAGTACCCAGAATGATACTTTTTTTTTAATTCTGAGGTGTTGACCAAGTTTAAATTCTTCTGGCATGTTAGCTTTTATAATGGATTCTTCCCAATAAAACACTAGTTGCAATGGTTTCTCTTGTATTGCAGCACAGTAAACTACTCCAAAACTCAGTGGTTTAAATTAATAATTAGTTCTTACCTTTCATAGTTCTGGGGTTACTTTGACCAAGCTAGGTAGTTTTTGGTTGAGATCTCTCACGTCAGTGGAGCTGTGACTATCTCAAGCTTAACTGGGCTGAACAATTAAAATAGTGCACTTATGGCTGGCAGTTGATGTCAGTTAAAGACTGGAAGCTGAAGTGGAGCTTTAAACCAAAACACATGGCCTCCATGAGGCTTGGGCTTCTCGTAGCTAGACTTCATGGCAGCTGAGTTACAAGAGGTAGAGTCAGACAACCAAGCTTTCCAAGAGGCTCAGACAAAAGCTACAAGGCTTCTAATCTCAGAAGTTATCACTTCTGAAACATTTCATTGTTTAACAGTAAGTCACAGGATGAGCCCAGATTCAAGTGGAGAGGGCTACATAAGGGTAGGAATACTGGGAGGCTTGGCTCATTGGAACGCCATTTTTAGAGACTAGCTACCACCATCAATATTCTGGCTACTAATGATTCATAAGACCTCCAAGTGCAAAATACTCTCACCACTCCTTCTAAGACTTCCAAATCTCATCCCAATATGGCCCCTGGCTCAGGTATGGAAGTCCAGGATCTCATCCTCTGAACCAGGTCTAGGTAAGAATAAGCGAAGTATAGTTCCCCAGGTGCAAGTTCTCAAGTAGCAGCAATTCTCTTCCAGTTGGCTATTACTACATAACAAGCCACTCAAAGTTCTCTGGCTTATAACAAACGTTGTTTTTGAGTCAAGGATTCAGAAAAGATACAGCTGAAGGGTTTGTCACATGGCACCAGCTAGAGCAGCTGGGGCTTGTAGATCACTTCCAAAATGGCTTTTTCACTCACACATCTGATGCTTCAGTCCTACCTGACGTCTCTTTCTCTCCTCCCTTCCTCATTTCTCTCTCCCTCCCTCCACAGCATCTCAGCCTCTAAGATAACTTCATGTGACTTTGGCAGGGTGGTCTCAGGATAGTTGGACCTCTTATTTGGTCACCGGCTCTCCCCAACGATGTTCTTGAAAGTCCCAGACCATCTCTTCTGGCATATTACATTGTCAAGCCAAGTCACTAAGACCAGCCCAGATTCAAAGGTAAGGAAATAGATTCCATTTCTCAATGGGGGAATGATATGCTTGTGCCTGAAGAAAGGAATTGATGGTGGCCATCTTGGAGACAGACTAACAAGTATTCCTTATTGCCTACCAAAACCATGGGGACCTCCTAGGAAAATAACTCCTCTACTCTTCTGCCAGGTCTCAGCCTAAATGTCACTTCCTTGGGGCAGCTTTCCTTGATTCCCCTAGAATACTTAGGTGCACCTTTTGAATGCTTATATAATAAGCAGCCATATCACAGCAACTGTTACTACCTTTTAACAAAATGGCTTATTTAACTATGTATCTCCATGATTAGTTGCTGCAATGAGCATCTGTCTGGCTCACCACTGCGTACTTAATACCCAGCATGGTATACCGCACGTGATCGACCCTCAACAAATACTTAATGGAATAAAAATGGAAAATTATTATGTCCACAGCCAACCCTGCTGGAGCTGTCATTTGGTTTCAAGAATCAGGACTGAATTCTTGGTCTTCATCTTTCCCTTTTATTTCCTCCCTCTTTAACTTTTCCCTAAATGTATAAGAGCGAGTTTTCATGTTAATAACGTCACCAGGACTTGTCCTGAGCCCATTTTTTCTGCTGCAACTCCTGTGGGCTGGAGGAGTGATTAACATGCGTAAGACAGAGAAGGGAGGGGCCCTAAGCTGCTCCTGAAAATGAACCTCCCATGATGCACCAACCACGAGTTTAATAGGGAGCATGATCTTCAATTTGCTGAGTGTAGCTCTACAAGGGCCCTGAGCTGGGCTTGTGACATGCCATTTCTCAGAGGATTTCCACTGCTGCTGCTGCTACAGGGAAGGATTGATGACTCTGATAAGATATTTGAACACAGTCCTCTTATAAAACAGAAGGGATGGGGTTGTCAGGCTAATTGGGATGGCAGGCAGGTGTATGTGCATACCATACATAATAATGCATGCATATTATATATGTAGTATAAAAGGATAGAATAGTTGAGGATAAAGCAAAAGCCAAAAGGACAAAGGCAACAGGCAATCTAATCCACTTAATGGGTCAAGGAGCTCAGAGCTGAGCCGCAAATGCATCATTTGATAACGGTAATGAAAAAGACAGCAATCTATATCTACAAATAGCATTAAGGCAGATTTAGTTTAGAGGCCAAACTAAGTTGATCTGAAATTTATGAGACTGGCTGTCTCGCAGATATGCTTGGCGAAAGAGGTGCATTCGATTCCTCCTTTTCTCCTTCAGAGCTCACTGTGAGTTAGATTTTGTTTCTGAGGTGGGTTTTCCCAATATGTGGAGCTTTTTTTTTTCAATGACAACTAAGTGTTTTGCTGCCCAAGTTTATCTTAGTCGTGAGGATGCCAATTTTACAAGTGGGCAACAATTATTTTAATTGCCCTTTTGGGCATTTCATTTCCGTGTCCAATCTCTGTGGCTCTCCTACTTGCAAGGAAACAGGAGCACACATACAAGCGCATGCACACCACACACACAGTTAAAACTTGCAGGTGGCTTGAGCTGGAATTTGTAGTTAGGCATGTGTCTGAGTCATGACTTAGCAGCTGGTCCTAGAAAATATCTGAACTATGTGTCTTGATGATGTGGACAGTATGTTTCATATCTGCAAACCTCATCACAATATTCTGGGCAAAATGCTGTTGGAAACATGCCTTATTTTCAACCAAAGTTCTCGTACATCCTCCACAGGAATGACAGTGCATTGCATTGCAAATCTGCAGGGTGCGTGAAGGTTTTTTCTTCTTATGAGTCCTCAGTCAATATCAGGTAGCACTCACAAAGGGTAATGAAGTCTGCTTTCAACACAGCGATGTTCCTGTAATTATGGGCTGATTGACCTTCACTTTGTGCTGTGCCTGCAAAGAAAGGGGACCCTGATGTATTGTACAGCACAGAATATGTGCAAGTCAGATGCCTTGGAGTAAGTAATGAGCTTGTTCTTACCACAGATAGTGGAAGGTTTCACTCTAGACTTACTCTCAATTCAAGAATATATAACAGTCCACCAAATCAGAAGTTTGGGAAGGGATATGGGGATATCAGTTTTTAAAACAGCCACCCCAGGATTTAGATCTTTACCTCTCTTGTCAGAAACCTTATAATAAGTGAAGTAACTTTTTTGACTTATTTCAACCTAGGCACATGCTGCCTTGTGAAGGAAATATTCAGTCTACATAAGATGATGCAACTGTATGGATAAGTTCTCACCCCTCTTTCATGCTTTAGGTTCTCTCTGCTTGGGTAACTACTGTAATGAATAAATTCAGAAATATACAATGATTCAAGTACCACAGACATGTATTTCTTGCTCATCTAACAGCCCAGAGCAATTTCAAGGAATCAGGGCTGGGTGGTGGGAAGGAATGCCCTGCCCTACACAGGCACTCAAAGAGGAGGCTGATGGAAGTTTTTTCAACATGTGATGTCCATAGACTCCCTGGAGGTTTCCATCCCAGTCAGCTGGATGCGGTAAGAAGCACAAAAAAGCGCACGTGAAAGGTTGCATGAACTATGACCACATCAATTCTCCTCACACATTCCTCTGGCTAGAAGAAATCAGCCACACCTCACAGCAAGGGAGGCTGGAAATGTCACCTAACTGGGTGCCCAGGAGGTAGAGAACATAGATAATGGTGAGCAAATAGCAGTCTCTTCCCATCTCTGTCCTTTTAGCATTGGAGTTCCGAGTTTCTCAGGGTCTCCCTCGATGTTGTAATAGAACATGCTCTCCCTGGACCCTTTTTAGGATGCAAGGATTTGTATATGTGCCATAATGTCAAATGTCCAGCCAAAACTCACTTTCTAATTCAAGATTGGGACTCCAAAACCCTACTCTACATCTATCTGATTGTCTAATAGGCATCTCAAATGTGACAAATATAAAACCAAATTTGTTATCTAAACCCCATCAATAAAATGGAGTAATAGTATCTATTCATAAGGGTGTGGTGAAGATTAAATGAGTTATTACATGCAAAACACTTTTAAAAGTCCCTGGAACATAGTGAATGCATAACAAATGTTGGCTATTATTATTATTATTCCCACCCCCCACCCCCATTCTTCTCCTACAAACTCTCCCCTGTCTCACAGCACCATCACCTATGTAACAGACCATACTGGAAGTCATAGCTGCCCACTCCTTCTTTCTCAGCTCTTACCCTCATCCAATCACTTTCAAATTATTAGAAGAGCTGCTGCCTGATCTTCATTCCCAGTGCTAGGCTCTGTCTCAGACACTTACTACTTCTGAGCTGCACAGTTGCAAAATCCTGCTACATGATCACCCCTTCTCTGTTCTCTTCTTCTTCTAACCCTCCTTCAACAATATTGACAGGGTAAATAGCTTAAAATTTCCTAAAAGATGTTCTCAAACACTTTAATGGCTTTTTATTGTCTATAAGTATAAAATCCATTCTTCTTAAAGCTACAAAGTTGGGTCAAGCCAGATTGGAAAGGCTCTGAACTCTATTCCGGTGCCCACATCCCCCTTTTCCCTTTTTCTGTCTCAATCATAGCCAACTACCACACTTTTCACTCTCTCTGTGTCTTGCTGATTTTGGTCCTTGTACCTATAAGTTCATCCTTTGCTCTTTCTCTTAAATTTCTCACACTCAATTCAAATATCACCCCATCAGAGGGGCAGTCCACCCCCAATCAGAATTCATTTGGTATGCCTTCATTTTCCCTACTACCATATTATTAAAACGTCTATCACTTATCAATTATGATTTGTCCTGAAGTTAACTGAGCCTGTGTCCTCTGTTTGACTATGAGTGCTTGAATGCTCCCAAGTGGAGTTAGCCATCACCACCATGATACATTAATTTATTTTTTAAAGTTTCTCAGCTCACTGAAATGTACATAGAGAATTGTATTTTTACCCCAGTAAAACCTTCAACTGGGCTGTGTTGATTTCTCTACCACAAAGGGCAGTGGCTCCCTTTACAATATTGTAGCAGGTTCAGTCAATATCTAGTACCTGTTAGATACAAGAATATCTCTTGGCTGGATCCAAGACACCTGGTCCTTTTTCTAGCCTGAAGTTCCTTAAGTATTGGGAGAAAGGATAGTGGATGAGAATCTCCTTACATGGTAGGGGCTCTCTCTGGACTCACTCTGGTTCAGTCTAATGTGGCTTCCAGTTAATTGTGTGAATGATATTTCCAGGAAGATAATGGCTTTGATCCAGCCCCCTCCATAACTGAGGACCTCTCCCAGAAGGGTTCCACCATCTGAACACACCCCGCCCCCACCTGTGTTTCCAGGTCAAGCCATGCACTGTTTGGCGCAGTTGTTCACTAGGCAGACCGCAGCTACTGCTTCTCCACCAAACCTGGTGCTCTTTGTATGGAGCTGCCGGGACTGCTGGAGTCAGGTCCTCTCTGACACCTTCTAAGTAAGGCCTATGAAGAACTGGGATAAGATACAAATTACCCCATCTTTTCCCCTAACACTTGATACCACAATATATTTCAAGCGTGTTTGCATGACCTACTCCAGAAGGCCTTTCATCCTCAGAAATCTCCAGATCCAAACTCTCTTGGTTTATGGATGGCCCCAAACCTCAGGGAACATGTGAGAGTCCGGGACTGAAAGGGACGATGTAGGCACTCTTACACTGGGGCTCCAGCATGGCCCTCCAGCACCCTTAAGTCATAGTGCCCTAATTCAAGATTGAGACTCCAAAACCCCACTCTACATCTATCTGAGTATCTAATAGGCATTTCAAATGTGACAGATATAAAACCACAGTGGTTTTAGTCATATATTCAGTATTACATATAGTTAATTTAATTGAACAAATATTTGTTATTTGTTCAACACAGTATTCAGTATTACATATAGTTAATTTAATTGAACAAATATTTGTTAAATGTCTACTTACTGAGCTCAGCAGCTCGGAGTATTTTCGGGAACTTGACAGCTCAGCACACACCCAGTCAAGGGATGAGATGCCAACCTCCACAGCTTGAAGTTGCCTCCAGTCTTTACAAGAAATTCTTTTAGAACTTCCTTTGCCTGACTTTAGGGATGGGAGGTCATAGCTTCTCACCTGGAATATTGCTGTGCTCATATAGCCAAGACTGTCCTACCTTTCCTTTTTGTTTGTTTGAAATAGGATCTCCCTCTGTGACCCAGGGTGGAGTATAGCAGCAAGATCATAACTCACTGCATCCTCAAACTCCTGGGCTTATCAGTCCTTCCACTCAGCCTCCCAAGTAGCTGGGACTACAAAAGCATGGCCTATGCCCAGCTAATTTTATAAAATGTTTTGTAGAGATGGGGTCTCACTATGCTGCCCATGCTGGTCTTGAGCTCCTGGCCTCAAGCCATCCTCCTGCCCCTACCTCCCAAAGTGCTGGGATTACAGGTGTGAGCCACTGTGCCCACCCCTCCCCAACCTTTTGGTCCCCTTCTCCTGAAAGGAGGGAGTGGTGCAATAAGAGGTGAACTGGAACCTGCACTGCTTTGGTCCCCCAGTGAGCCCTGGGGAAATGACACTGGCCTTGTTTGCTGAAGAGCTTCTTTGGGATGGAATGTATGTAGGGCCTTTTTCTTCAGCTTTGGGCCTTGGCTAAATTCCGGGTCAAGAAAAACTTCATTGTGACACACTATAAAATGCCTTATATATGTAGACTTCTGCTGGCCTTAACAGCGTTTTCATAATACATTTCTCTAAGTATATGTCTCCCTGCAGACACTGGAAACTCTTTAAAGGAATATATCTTCTTCATTTGCTACCTCCATTTCTTAGCATAGTACTGAGCATTTTGTGGGTGTTCAATGACTGTCCGATATATTATTTTCTAACCCCCAAGAAAGTAGAAATCTCATGATCACAAGATGCCAAGCTCCTCCTATTTCAGAAAACAAAACTGAGGTCCAGAAAAATGAGGTCATTTATCCAAGGGCACCCAGCTAGATGGGATTCCATTTCACACACAAGTTCATACACTTAATGGTGCAGCAGAAGCCTAAGTAAGCCAAGCATATCTGATGACTGGCCTTTGGAGGAAGGAAAGTGGGTAATGGAAAACACTGCACAAATTCTAAAAGTTGATTTTTGCAGATGAAGCACATTTTTCATGCCCTCATCTGGGAGGGTTTGCCAGTGTGTACCGTGACTAATTCCTGTTGGCCCAGCCTAGACTTCCTGTTTTCAGGGCAGCATGACAGATTTGTTGGTAGAATTTGGCTTTAATTCATTTCAGGCTGATCCTGGAAACCAGAGGCTTTGTCACGTCTCATGGCAACATTAACTCCATTTTTCTGCCTTCACTTCTTCTATTATAAGCAGAGGCCACTCAATAGGGCAATCTTAACTGTCTGCTGAAGGTGACAGCCAGAAGTATAAATAACTCTTCTTATTTAGTCTTTTATTCTTTTCTGGGAAAAGTAGCGATCTTCTTCTCTTATCTCTCAAGTGGATCCAAAGCTGATTAAATTCATTCAAGACAGCTTACATGTTTCTTGGTGAAACAGAATTTCCAGGACAGGCTGTCCAAGGAGGGGTGACTCCTACGGTGTCATCGGATGAACCCACAGTCACTCAGGGTCAATAAAAGATTTTCTATGGGATCCAGTCATGTCCACATTTAACTCCATCTATTAGAGCATGGAGTGGTTGAAACCTGAGATATTATCCAGGAAGGTTTTACTTCTGCTTTGTCTGTAAGCCAAAAAAAAAAAAAAAAAAAAAAA
>NW_012118710.1:9740673-9775081 GCF_000951035.1 Colobus angolensis palliatus | reverse complement strand
GTGCCACCGCACTCCAGCCTGGGCGACAGATGTAAGCCAAAAAAAAAAAAAAAAAAAAAAAAGCAGCTCACTTATTCAGAATTCCCCAAGTCAGGGTGGAAAGGAAGACAGGTGGAAAACAGAAGTCTGCAGCTGTGCCCAGAGCCTTTCACATGGGGGTGGTTCCATGGGGCACTCTGGACAGTATGCAATGAAGAGTGGTCTCTGGGCACAGATCCCACGGAGGGAATAGTCAATGAGTCAACAGGCTGTCTGCATGGATACCTGCTGTATTGTTCACCTTCATGCATGGAGTCAGACCTGATCTAAAAACTACCCCCAGCCCAAAGCCATCCCTGGCAGAGAAATAGAAGTCACAACCCTTTATTAGCTGGTGAGTCTTGTGCCCAAACATGAACCTATTGTCATGGTCAGAGAGACACAGAACACTGGTTGGCCATTGTTATACCCACACCCAAATCTGTGAAGGGAAAAGGAGCACACAGTGAATGGCAGAGCAGCACCCACAGAGATATGGGGGCAAGGGAGAGGGCATTCCCTAAAAAGAGGAGCCTGGGAAGACACCCATCCATCAGTAAAGACCCCTATACACTTTTTAATTTCTGTATTAAAATGCTCTCATTTTACCTAAGATATTACCTAAGATAATTTTGATATTTCATGTGACATTTAGGTATTTTATGTAATGCCTAGTGAATCTATTGGACATCATATGGAAATATATTTTTCCAAAGACTGTTAGGCTGTGTATATCATACACAAGAATTGTACACACATACCACCTGTCAAATATCTACATCAAGTGTCCTGTCTTTCTCAATCAATTTCTTTATTTTCCCATCTCTAGGAGTCGCATGAAAAACATTTAGAAACAAACAAGTACTTCAGGATGGAAAAGATGGGGAAGACGTATTGCTATTGATTGGCCATACTTATCTATGGGAAAATGTGAACTATAACAGGACATCCAGAGAGTCTAAGAGTAACTGATTATTTTCAAATACATTTCCAGAAAGCTAAGCACTAGCAGAATTTTCTGAGACAAAATCTAATTCTTACAAGGTCTATTAAAGGAGAGGCTGTTATCTTTATGTAGGAGCTGGAAAGCTGGAAATTGCCTTCCACTGAATACTTCTCTTTATTCTTCTTATGATACTGGACCCGTAACTATTACCTCTATGACACAATTGCTCAGTACTGCAAAGGGAAAGCTAGACTGATTTCCCCATTCATGACATAATGTGACTTGGAGTCCCCACTGCTATAAGCAATGCCACAGAGAAGGAAGACAGAGGCACCTCCCCTTATTTTCATTTTACTCTTAAGTAAATGTGAACAGCCAAGAATTATAAGTGCTCATAATGAGGTGTTCTTGCAAGATTTAATGTGTTTCTAGGCTGCCATCAATGTAACTGTGGGGCTTTGGTATTTCTTATAAATGGGTCTTTCTTTTCAAAGAACATTCTAGTTACTTTCTGTCCAAGGATTCACTTAAGCAAAACCTTAACCTAAGGGATAATAAAACAATAATATTCCTTTTTACTTTGTAATTCTCCTCATCCAACAAATACTTACTAATAGAAGGAAGGTCTTCTCCACCCCAGATCATTTTACCCTTTAACTAATAATAATAATAGAAGGAAGAGATGAGAGGAAGATGCTGGTGTTTATCAATCAGAGGGTGGACAATGCTTTAGTAAGGCAAAGTGGAAAAGGGGAAAAGAAACTACAATTTTTTTAATGTGTGCTTCATTCCAAGCATTCTCTTAGATGTGGGGCTGACAAAGGTAAATATAAAAAGATTTCCAGGCCAGGCACGGTGGCTTACGCTTATAATCCCAGCACTTTGGGAGTCTGAGGCAGGCAGATCACAAGGTCAGGAGTTCGAGATCAGCCTGGCCAACACAGTGAATCCGCATCTCAACTAAAAATACAAAATTGAGCTGGGCATGGTGGCAGGTGCCTGTAATCCCAGCTACTCTGGAGGCTGAGGCAGGAGAATCACTTGAACCCGGAAGGTGGAGGTTGCAGTGAGCCGAGATCATGCCACTGCACTCCAGCCTGGGTAACAGAGCGAGACTCTGTCCCAAAACAAACACAACAAACAAAATTCCCATCCCTCAAAGAAATCACAGGTTAGCAGGGAAGACAAACATGCACATTAGCTAGAAAAGTGCCTCACACATTGAAGACATCTTTTAAATGCTTGTTGGCCTGATAATTTACCTATGATAAAATTCAAATTCTGGCTCTACCACTAACAAGCTCTGTGGTGTTGCAAAAGTGACTGAACATCTCAGTGTTATTGGGAACCACTTTGCACAGCACCTGGCACATAAATGTAATCGTAGTCCATATTATCATTGCTGTTGCCTTCGGCTCCCTTCACCTCCTGTCCTGGCCCCTTTTCCTCCCTTCCTTAAAAACCCATTTTCCAGTCATCCTGAGCCAGGAGCCCCGTCCCAGGCCTGCCGTGGTGTTTCACATCTCTGAGTCTGTGGTTTTCTTTCTATTTTGTTCATCTCGATTGGGTCTCCCAACCTGGTTGTGAAGTCTCTATGGGGAGGCACTGTGGTTTTTCACCTTTTTAACCCCAGCACCCAGCACACTTCCTAGAACAGTAGGAAGTAGACATTTAACAAATGTAGACATGTAACAAATATTTATTCAGTTAAATTAACTATATATAATACTGAATAAGGCTGGGCACAGTGGCTCATGCCTGTAATCCCAGCACTTTAGGAGGCCGAAGCAGGTGGATCACCTGAGGTCAGGAGTTCGAGACCAGCCTGGCTAACATGATGAAAGCCCATTTCTAATAAAAATACAAAAAATTAGCCAGGCATGATGGTGCACACCTATAATCCCAGCTACTCGGGAGGCTGAGACAGGAGAATCACTTGAACCCAGGAGGCAGAGTTTGCAGTGAGCTGAGATCACACCATTGCACTCCAGCTTGGGCAACAAGAGTGAAACTCTGTCTCAAAAAAAAAAAAAATACTGAATAGTATGACTAAAACTATACACTACCAAAGTAGAGAAAGAATGATGGATTCTTCATAGAGAAACAATCATGGAAGGTTTCACATAGAAGCAAATGGCTTAAGTTGTGAATTTTGAAAGATAAATTCATCAAGGGATGGATTTTGGCCTATGCAAATGTAGTTGGCTTAAGAAAAATACAAGTATTAGCAGGGGCAGTGGCTCACACCTGTAATCCCAGCACTTTAGGAGGCCGAAGCAGGCAAATTGCTTGAGCCCAGGAATTTGACACCAGCCTGAGCAACATAGAGAGACTCTGTCTTTATAAAAGATTTTTAAAAGTAACCAGGCATGGTGGCACACACCTGTAGTCCCAGCTACTCAGGAAGCTGAGGCAGGAGAATCAACCGGGCCCAGGAGATGGAGGCTGCAGTGAGCTATGATCAAGCATGTGCACTACAGCCTGGGCAACAGAAGAAGACCTTGTCTCAGAAAAGAAAAGGAGAAGGAGAAGGAGGAAAAAGGGAGGAGGAGAAGGAGGCAGCGGCGGCGGCGGCAGAGAAAAAAAATGAAGCCGGGAGTGGTGGCTCATGCCTGTAATCCCAGCACTTTGGGAGGCTGAGGCGGGCAGATTACTTGAGGTCAGGAGTTCGAGACCTGCCTAGCCAACATGGTGAAAGCCTGTCTCTACTAAAAAAAAAAAAAATACAAAAATTAACCAGGCATGGTGGCGTGTGCCTGTAGTCCCAGCTACTTGGGAGGCTGAGGCAGGAGAATCACTTAAACCTAAGAGGTTGCAGTGAGTCAAGATCACCCCACTGCACTCAAGCCTGGGCAACAGAGCAAGACTCTATCTGAAAGCAAAAAAGAAAGAAGAAGAAGAAGAAGAAAAAGAAAGGGAGGGAGGTAGGAAGGGAGGGAAGAAGGAAGTGAGGGAGGAAGGGAAGGAAAGGGAAGGAGGTCAGTCTTAAATGTAAGAAATTTCACAGCGTGAGTGGGTGCTAAGTAGGGAGCTGAATGAAGGAGAAGTAAAAGCACACATTTGTTCTCTAAGCAACAATTTTTTCATGCTAAGGAAAAGCACAACATAGATTGTTTGGCTTTATTTTAGTTTCTCTTTTGCATCAACAATATTATTTTTGTAAACTCATGTGTAATGAGGAAGGAAGGGGCCTTAACCATTTCTCAGCCTTAACAGATAAATAGGCCAAAAAACAACAAACAACTCTCACTGCCATTACAACTCCCCCATTTTTCAAGTCTCTTTTGCCCCGGCCCTTCGTTTCCCATGGCCAATGGTGCCCTCTTCCCTACTCCATCCACAACCTGCACATATCTGTTCTCCTTCATCTTCGGGCTTGAGCTTGTGTAGAAGCCAATCGTAGAAACCTGAAGTTCAGGGAGAAAAGAATTTCAGCCAGAGTCATACCTTTGTAAAATGTCTACAAGATAGATCAGCTATTTTCCATTTGTTAGTGGGCAACAAAATGCTCCACCGAAAGGGAGACGTGGTACAAGCCTTACATCAAGGCAAATCGCCGAACTTCCCATTAGTTCTGCCTCTAGCAGAATGACTAGGGGTCAGCCCAGAAGGCTGAAAGGCCTGAAGAAAGCGAGGAAGGGACTTAAGCAGAAGGATCAGCAAGTGCAAAGTTGGTATGTTTTTGGAACCATAGGAGGAACAAGAAGGAGAACAGAGGCAGAGTTGAAAGGATGGGAAAAAAAGTGGTAAGATCATGGACTAGGGAGGTAAGGACATTAGACCATGTAGGGGGGTTGAAGGACTTGGTAGGACCTTTGGATGAAGAGACAGACATACTCCCTTCCTTTATAGAGAAATCGTCTACGGGGGAAAAGAGATATCTAGAAAAGAGTAATCCCAAACATAATAAACACTGTGAAATGAAAATGCGAAGAGTCGGGGATCATATAATGAAGGGGCTCAGAAAAGGCTTCCCCGGTTCTTCAGAGAGTATTAATGTGGCAACAGAAGAGCTGGGACCAGTGGCAGAGTGTTCCTAGGAGAGCACATGGAATAGGCAAAGACCCAGATTTGGGAAATAGTGGGGCACACTTGAGGCAAAAAGCCCAGGGGAGCTGAGCACTGAATAAAAGGAGGAGAGGGGTGCCGAGAAGTGAGACTGGAAAGCAAGATGACACTGGACCCAAATCATGTGCAAATCATGGCATAGATTCAGGTCCATACCCTAAGAGCAAGAGGAAGCCCCTTTAAGCAATAGAATGACATAATCAGACTGGGGTTCTAAGAAGACCGTATTGGCAAATAATTGGGTATGGCTGAAATACAGAGTGAGGAAGGGAAATGGCAAGAGATAACACTGAAGAAATCTAGGGAAAGACCTAGAAAAGTTCTTCTCTCCTAAATTTTTTTAAAGAAAAAGAAAAAAAAATAGACAATCCAACATGCACTAAGGAAAATATCATCTTGGGAAGCGTCACTTCCTTTCC
The DNA here is from genome assembly GCF_000951035.1 of Colobus angolensis palliatus. Taxonomy (NCBI): domain Eukaryota; kingdom Metazoa; phylum Chordata; class Mammalia; order Primates; family Cercopithecidae; genus Colobus; species Colobus angolensis. The sequence goes on along the minus strand of NW_012118710.1, from coordinate 9,769,630 downwards.
CACTAACTCTATTCTCTTGGCCAACAAGCTGAAAGTTACCATTCTATCTTATTCATAGCTGTACAGTAACTACCAGCATAGGGGTCCCATACACTAGTGCTTCTCACTCTTACTTGAATGTGCATAAGAATCCCCTGGTGACCCTATTAAGTTGCAGATTCCTTTTTTTTTTTTAAGGCAGAGTCTCACTCTGTTGCCCAGGCTGGAGTACAGTGACATGATCTTGGCTCACTGCAGCCTCTGACTCCCAGGTTCAAGCAATTCTCCTGCCTCAGCCTCCCAAGTAGCTGGGATTACTGGCATGCACCACCACACTCGGCTACGTTTTGTATTTTTAGTAGAGACAGAGTTTCACCACGTTGCCCAGGCTGGTCTCAAACTCCTGACCTCAACTGATCTGCCTGCCTCGGCCTCCTAAAGTGCTGGGATTACAGGTGGGACACAGTACCCGACCAAGTTGCAGGTTCTTAAGCAGTACACTGGTCCGGGACAGGTTCTGAGATTCTGCATTTCTAACATGTTCTGAGCTAATACCTGTGATGCTGGTCCATGAGCCACACTTAGAATAGAATAGCAAGGTCATATACAGTTCTAGAGCTAAACAGAAGATCTTCGGGCTTTCTGGACATAAACATAATAGCAGAGTTAAAACTACAAAATAAGCAAACAGAACCAGCCTCTGTTTACTTCGCTGCTTGCTGTCAGAGAACTTGGATGTGGCATTGTCTTTCCAGAAAGTGACTTCAGGAGTTGTTCAGTGTGTAACTTAATTGGAAGCAGTTCAACTCCAACAATACTCCTCTGGGAGGCATAAGGTGAGACGCCTTCTGGCTATGACCCTACACCACAGTGACACCTGCTGGTGAATTGATGGATTACGTTTTGAGCACATTTCTATAAGGAGGCTTTGAGAAGAATTGAGTCATGGGAGCCAACTTTTTCACAATTAAAACTGCCTGAAGTGCATCTTCTAGCTGTAAAAGGAACTTTTAAAAATAAGGCATCTGAAATGCCTTGATAAGAGTTAAGATCTGAGCAATGGTATGCTGATATATGTTTAGAAACCAGCTATCCAGGAAAAAGAATTATATATGTGTGTGTGTATGTGTGTGTGTATCTTATACATTTTACTGATAAAAAGGATTGCAGCACAATAATGAAATGTACAACATATTTTGTTGTAAATTCTATGCAGAAATTGACTCACAGAATGGCTATGCTTATTTTTACCAAACTTTGGTGTTGATTGCTAACCCATAATTGCAATTCAACAATGTTTTGACAGATATGACTAAGTGCCTAATTAGCATGGAATTTGGCAATTAAACCACTCAAGGCATTGATGATATGAATGTAATTCTGACATGAACGTTGGTTATTTTTATTTATATTAATGAATAAAGCAATAGTGAAACAACAAAGATACATGTTAGAATTTCACTCATTCATCAGCGACATAAACATAACTTTTCCTTATAACTGAATAATACAATTGACTTTTGAATAATGTAGGGGTTAGGGGTGCCAAACCCAGGCACAGGTGAAAATCTGCCTATAACTTTTGACTCCCCCAAAACTTAACTACTAATAGCCTACTGCTGACTGGGAGACTTACCGATAACATAAACAGCAAATTCACACATATTTTGTATGTTACAGGTATTATATCCTGTATTCTTACAGTAAAGTCAGCTAGAAAAAGAAAATTAAGAAAATTATCAAACAGAGAAAATATATTTACTATTTATTAAGTGGAAGTGAATCATCATAAAGGTCTTCATCCTCACGATCTTCATGCTGAATAGGCTGAAGAGGAGGGGGAAAAGAGGGGTTGGTCTTTCTATATTGGGGTGGTAGAAGCAGAAGAGGTGGAAAAGGAGGCAGAAGAGGCAGGCACACTGCTGTAACTTTTTTTTTAATCCACGTATAAGTGGACCCGTGCAGTTCAAACGCATGTTGTTCAAAGGTCAACCGTCATGTTGAATACTGAAGGACTATTTCTTCAATTTCTGTGTTATTCATAATGCAGTGACAGACATGACACATTTTAAATTTAACCCATATTATTAACATTTCTCTATCATTTTTTAAAGTCTAGATAGTCAACAAAATGATAAATCCTGCCCTGGTTTGTAGCATTTTTTAACTTCCTTGTTACAAATACTCCCATTATGACTGGTTTCAAGCTCCCAGTGTGAAATCACTGAAAGTGGAATTGGGCAGGGGCACCCCACCCTAAGACATTTCCAACATATACGTGCAACAGAGAGAAATAACCTCCAGAGGACAGGTACTGGAAAATTATAATACATCACTGGGAAGTGGTGAATTTTGAGTATTTTTAACCTTTGTTTTAATATTATTTATTTGATTGTAAGTTTATGTAACTTAATTTTTAAAAGTGTCTGTTTTTAACAACCAGCTCACATATTTTTTAAAAGTTTAACAACTGGGTCTCATAAGCTAGTGGGAGCCAGTTCCAGGAAACCACTGGGTCTGTTGGATTCAGGGGAGGTTTGAGGATAACATAAAAAGGTATTCAGAGAGCCTGGGAGGACATGCTGGGGATTTCACCCTCAAAAAGGTTTATGCCAGCTCTTGGCCAGGTCAGCAAAAAATGGCAGATGGAGTAACAGAACTGCAGTGAATATAAAGGCACTGTTCCTGATATGGAGAACTGTTCCTGATAGTGAGAAAGGAACTGAAGTTATCCTGCCCAAGAGTAGACATTAGCAGGAACATTGAAGGGCCAAGGCATGAGGGCCAAGGCAATAACAAGGTTACCAAAAGGGGAGAGACAGGTAGGGCAGAGAGAATCGTGGCCTGTCTCTCTTCTGAGCCTCCTATGCCACTGATCAGGCTCCTGTTTGACAACAGGGTAACCAGAATATTAGGGGAAAACAAAAGGTTAGCAAAGATGTTCTGCCTACAGTGCACATTCACCGGGAGTGAAGAGAGTGAATGAAAAAGGAAGACATTTACTCCTGAACTCTACTGCTAACCTAGAAATGGGTGCAGCACACCAATATGGCACATGTATACCTATGTAACAAACCTGCATGTTGTTCACATGTACCCTAGAACTTAAAGTATAATAAAAGAAAAAAGAAAGATAGGATGATGAATCCTCTGCCTTCGGTTTGATGTGAGTGCTGAGTCTTAGTCTACTTACTCCCCACCTAAAGGGAAAAGTGTCTACCTTTATTTAATTAGGATCTTGCTGTTTCAAAACTGGAAAAAACCTGTAGATCAATAGACCAGGAAGAGATTTTAGAAATCATCTAATCTAGTCCTCACATTTCACAAATAATTATAAACATTGACATTTCTGCACTCAGGAAGATGGAAAAGTGCTTCTCCACATTCCTTTTGAAAAGTACAGCTCTTTATCCTTCATATTATAAATGTAGTAGACTGACTAAGGAACTCAGTATCAAAGAATGACAAAGTGGCAAGTACCCTAGGCTTTCTTTTTGCCTAATACATATCACAGTTGGAGCTGAAGAGGCAGGCAACTAGGAAAGCCAAAGAATCAGGAAATGGACAGCCTAGCAAGATAGAAAGCTGGTAGATTATAACCCCTCTACTCTCACCAACCACAGAAATGAAAACCAGAAATGAAAGAGGGGACATTACTACCAATTTTACAGAAATCAAAAGGAGTGTAAAGAGTACTATGAACAATTGTATGCCAACAAATTGGCAACCTAGATGAGATGGATGAATTCCTAGAAATGTACAACCTATCAACACTGACTCATGAAGAAACAGAAAATCTGAATAGGCCTACGTATTAGTTTACTAGGGCTGTCATAACAAAATACCACAGACTGTATTGCTTCAACAACGGAAAATTATGTTTCCACAGTTCTGGAGGCTGGAAGCCCAAGATCAAGGTGTCTGAAGGTTTGATTTCTTCCAAGATCTATGGCCACATGCAGATGGCCACATTCTCACTTTGTCCTCACTTGGCCTTTCCTTTGTGTCTTGTTTGATGAGGAAGGAATACTTCCAAACTCATTCTATGAAGCGAGCCTTACCCTAATACCAAAGCATGCACATATCTGGCATCTCTGTCCATATCCTAGTCTCTTCTTATAAAGACATGTATTGGATTAGGGCCACCCCTAAAATCTCATTTTAATTACTGTTTTAAAAGCTCTATCTCCAAATATAGCCACATTCTGAGGTAATAGAGGTTAGCGCTTCAATACATGAATGGCAGTGGGGGGACACAATTCAGGCCATAACAACCCATAACTAGTAAAGATAGTGAATCCGAAATCAGAAACCTCCCAACAACCTTCCAGATGACATCACTGGTGAATTCTACCCAATTTTTTTTAAATTAACACCAACACTTCTCAAACTCTTCTAAAATGTAAAAGAGGAAGGAGCACTTCCAAACTCAGTCTATGAGACCAGACTTACCCTAATACTAAAGCCAGACAAAGACGTTATAGATAAGAAAACTTGCCACTGGCTAGTAACAAGATTCCCCCCTCCTACAGCATCAGTGGAGACCACATGCAAAGTGTAGACTTCCACCTCTATAGGCAAAAATGAAACACCCCTTTCTCCTTGCTGGTGAGGTTTCAGAAGAGGTCTAATGAAGAGTCATGATGTTCACCAGTGCCCAGCAGCAATGAAATCACCCCCATTGCAGTATCAGTGGAGACCATATGGGAAGCTGAACTTGCACCACTGCCCGTCAGTAGTGAAGAGTTCCCCCCTTGGGTGTCATCAAAAGCCAAGTGAGGTATCAGTATTTTACCTCCAATTGACAGAAATGATGCAGTACACACCTCCCCTTCTCCTCCTGGAGCAGTGGCAAGAAAAGCAGCTAGAACAAAAGGCTTAAATAAGATCCATATCTTATTCTTGCTTCAGCAGCACAAATACTAAAATTGGAATGATGTAGAGAAGATTACTATGGCCACTGCACGAGGATGTCATGGAAATTCATGAAGCATTCTATAAAAAAAAGATCAAGATCTCAAAACATAATATTTTAATGACCCAGTTTCTATAAAAAAAATTATTCACCATACTGAGAACCAAAAAGATCTCAAACTAAATGAAAAAAGACAATCAATAGGTGTAAGTACCACTGACAGAGATGTTGAAATTTACTGGGAAAAATTTTTAAAGGAGCCATAATTTTTTTAATGCTCCAATGAGCAATATAAACATGTTTGAAATAGGTGAAAAAATAGTAAATTTCAACAAAGAGGTATAAAGTTTCAAGAAAGAAATAGAAGACATAAAGGAGAATAAAATGGAAATTATAGAACTAAAACATACAATAAATAGTCAGTACAAAAATCTCAGTGAGTAGTCTGACTGTAAGAATGGATGGGAAAGAGGAGAGAATCAGTTATCTGGAAGGTAAAACATTAGACATTGCCCAAATAACAATAGAGAAAATAGATTGAAATAAATGCACAGAGCCTCAAGAACTAGTGAGACTGTAACAAAAGATCTACCATTTGTGTATTTGGAACCCTGGAAAGAAAGGAGAAAGAAAGTGGGGCTAAAAAAAGTACTCAAAGAAATAATGGGTGAAAACTTTCCAAAACTGACGAAAGACATAAATCTATAGATTCAAGATGACTAAACACCAAACAAGTTAAACCCAAAGACATCCACATCAAGACATATCACATCATGATTAAACTTCTTAAAACTAAAGACAAAGTCTTGAAAACACTTTTTTCAAAAAGTGACATTTCAAAAAAGTGACATTTCAAAAAATGACACCTTACCTATTGAGGAAAAACAGTTCAAATGACAGTTGATTTCTCGTCAAAAACTATAGTAGCCAATAAGAAATGACATGATATTTTCAAACACTGAAAGGGAAGAACTATCAACCCAGAATCCTGTATCCAACAAAAATATTCTTCAGAGATGAAGGAGAAATCAAGTCATGTTCAGATGAAGGAAAATTATTTTAATTTGTTGCCAGAAAACCTGTGTAAAAGAATAGTTTTTAAAAGTGTTCTTAAAAGGAAGAAAATTATAAAGAATACGCTAAGCAAAAAATGAACAAAAAACTCTTGAGTTTTCTAATTTATGTTTACTAGTTTAAGCACATATTATAACAGTCTGATATGGTTCTAAATGTATGTTGAGGAAATATTTTAAACAATTCTATTATAAGTGGAGAAGGGTAAAGGAATGTATAAGGAGACATGGTTTCTATATCTCATTCAAGCTGGTAAAATGACAACACCAGCCAATTGTAAAGTTCATGTGTATGAAATGTAATATCTTTAAAAAACACTTAAAAACAATCAAATAATGCACACACACATATATACACACATATATATGTAAATGGCAAATCTTTGGTGATAATGTCAGTGTAGATTCAACAGTTGCAAGAAATGTACCACTGTGGTGTTGATAGTGGGGGAATAAAGTCTAGCTATATATGTATGTGTATATATATATATATATGTGTGTGTGTGTGTGTGAATGATTAAATTATCAAACTGTACATATAAAATTGTATCAAATATAAATGGTCTAAATACACTCCCAAAAAAACCCAGTATGTAGGTTTCAAAATATGACCCAACTACATGCTGCCCATAAGAAACTCTCTTAAACTATGATATAGTTCAATAGGATATAAAAGGATATTAAATTAAAAAGATATATCATGCAAACATTCATCAAAGAAAAGCAAGATTGGTAATATTGATATGAGATAAAGTAGACTTCAGAGCCAAAAATATTACCAGAGACAGACAGGGACATTATAGAAAGACAAAAAAAAGCAGTCCACCAAAAAGACATAGTAATCCTAAGTAAGTGTGCACCAAACAACAGAGCTACAAAACATGTGAAGCAAAAACACATAGAACTGAAAGGAGAAATAGACAAATATACAATTGTGTTAAAGTCTTCACTCTTCTCAACAGCTGACAGAACAACTAGACAGAAAATATAAAGACTACAGAATAACACAAAATGCCATCAACCAACAGAATCTATTCAATATTTTTAGGGCACTTTTCTCAATAGCAAAAGAATACATATTCTTTTTAAGCACTCAGAAAACATATACCAAGGTAGGCCATATATCTAGCATCACAAAACAAACCTAAAAATTTTAAAGTATTGGAATCATACAAAATGGGTTCAGTGTCCACAGTGGAATCAGACTGAAAATCAATAACAGAGCACTAAGAGAAAAATACTTGGCCAGGTGTGGTGGCTCACACCTGTAATCCCAGCACTTTGGGAGGCCACGGCGGGCAGATCACTTGAGGTCAGGAGTTCAAGACCAGTCTAGCCAACATGGAAACCCTGTCTCTACTAAAACTACAAAAATTAGCCAAGCATGGTGCCATGCACCTGTAATCCCAGCTACTTGGGAGGCTGAGCCAGGAAAATCACTTGAACCCAGGAAGCCGAGGTTGCAGTGAGCTGAAGTTGTGCCACTGCAGTCCAGCCTAGAAATAGAGTGAGACTTCATCTCAAAAAAAAAAAAAAAAGAAAAGAAAAGAAAAGATCCGAATACTTGGGAACTGAACAGCACACTTATAAATAATCTTTCAGTAAAGAGGAAGGCTCTAAAGAAATTGAAAATATATTGAACTGACAAAAAAACACAACTAAAGCAACACTGAGAGACGAATTTATAGCACTAAATGTATACATTAAAGGTGGGGGGAAGCCTCAGATAAATAATCCAAACTCTCACCTCAAGAAGCTAGGGGAAAAAAAGAGCAAGATAAATCTAAAGGAAACAGAAGCAAGGAAATAATAAAAATAAGAGTCAAAATCAATGACATTGAAAAGAGAAAAACAATAAAGAAAATTAGGCCAGCCTTGGTGGCTAATGCCTATAATCCCAACACTTTGGGGAGCCAAGGCCAGAAGATTGCTTGAACCCAGGAGTTCAACACCAGCCTGGGTAACAGAGCAAGACTCCATCTCTACAAAAAAATCAAAAAAGGCTGGGCGTGATGACTCATGCCTGTAATCTCAGCACTTTGGGAGGCCAAGGCCTGCGGTCAGGAGTTTGAGACCAGCCTGGCCAACATGGTGAAACCCAGCTCTACTAAATATACAAAACTAGCCAGGCATGGTGGCATGTGCCTGTAATCCCAGCTACTCAGGAGGCTGAGGCAAGAGAACGGCTTGAACCCAGGAGGTGGAGGCTGCAGTGAGCTGAGATCACACTACTGCGCTCCAGCCTGGGTGACAGAGAGAGATTATCTCAAAAAAAAATTAAAATAATTAAAAAATTAGCCAGGTGTGATGGCTCACACCTGTGGTCTCAGCTACACAGGAGGCTGAGGCAGGAGGATTGCTTGAGCCCAGGAGGTCGAGGCTGCAGTGAGCTGTGTTTTTACCACTGCACTCCAGCCTATCTGACAGAGCAAGACCCTGTCTCCACCAAAAAAAAAAAAAAAAAGAAAACTGACAAATCTGTAGCAAGACTGACCAAAGGGAAAAAATATTGTAACAAAGGACTAGTATTAGAATACATAAAGAACTCTCAAAACTTAGCAGTAAAAAAAAAAAAAAAAAAAAAAATCCAATTAGAATATGAGCTAAAGACATGACAAGATATTTCACAGAAGATATACAGACAGCATAAAAACCCATGAAAAGATGTTCAATCTTCTTAGCCATTAGGAAAATGTGAATTAAAACCACAATTAGATAATCACTACACATGTATCAGGGTGGCCAAAACTAAAACTAGTGACAACACTAAATGCTGGTGAAGAAGCAGAAAAACTGGATCACTCAAATGTTGTTAGTAGGAATGTTACAGCCATGTTAAAAACCATTTGCCAATGTCTTTAAAAACTAAATGTGCAGTTACCATATGACTCAGCAATTCCACCTCTAGTCATTTATCCTAAAGAAAACTGGCCAGGCACAGTGGCTCACGCCTGTAATGCCAGCACTTTGGGATGCTGAAGCAGGCAGATCACCTAAGATCAGGAGTTTGAGACCTGCCTGGCAAACACGGTGAAACTCCATCTCTATTAAAAATACAGAACATTGTGAAACCCTGTCTCTACTAAAAATACAAAAACTAGCCGGGCGAGGTGGCGGGCGCCTGTAGTCCCAGCTACTCCGGAGGCTGAGGCAGGAGAATGGCGTGAACCCAGGAGGCGGAGCTTGCAGTGAGCTGAGATCCGGCCACTGCACTCCAGCCTGGGCGACAGAGCGAGACTCCGCCTCAAAAAAAAAAAAAAAAAAAAATACAGAACATTAGCTGGGTGTGGTGTCGTGTGCCTGTAATCCCAGCTACTTGGGAGGCTGAGGCAGGAGAATTCCTTGAACCTGGGAGGTGTTCTTGGCAGTGAGCCAAGATTGCGCCACTGCACTCCAGCCTGGGCGACAGAGCAAGACTCCGTCTAAGAAAAAAGAAAAAGGAAAAGAAAACTTATTTTCACGCAAAAACCTACATCAAGTTTAATTTTAAAATATTTAGTTTACTTCTCAAGGGTTCCACAGGTGTGTACAGACAGACACAGGACCAGATCTCTGTCCTGACCTCTATCCTTCACTACATATCTGTCCATGATGTCTGGAATGGTGTTAAATTTTGTCTTCATCTGATGGATAATGGTTGCTCAAAGTTCTGTGCTGAAAAGTTTTCTAAGGCCTTAGGATTCTAAAATTAGCAGAAAAAGCTTTCACAATTGATTAGAGGTATCTGCCATGAGTGTAACCAACAAGAAATGCAATAGACAAGCTTAATATTTGCCAATCCTAAATTGAAATATGCTGCCTCTCCAATTGTAGAATATTCAAACCAAAAGAGATATTGGCAATGACCAAGTACAAAACCCCTTTATTATACTGATGAGGAAAAACGAAGTAAAATAAGAGAAATCCAGACCCCAAGTTTACTATCTCACTTGTCCATCCCTGTGTTTAGAGCTAATTGACTAGATATTTCAAGTCAGTGAGTTTTTTTCTGAAAGAATTTTACTTGTTCAGTTATTTTTCACAAACAAGTTCTTGATGCTAGAGGTTTCCTAGAAAAACGGGAGATGATCATTCTAGAAGAGAAAATGTCCAACTTCAAAATTTGGAGCAGAAACTCACATGCATCATCCTGAAAGTCAAGCTAACATTTTCTAAGGATATCTTGTCTTATTTTAAGAAGTACATGTGTTCTCTTCTCATATGGCAGAAAGTGGTAGAGAGATATAATATGGGGTGTTAGGACCCCCAACCCACACTTCCTTGTGGGGACCCCCAAACCCTCACTTCCCTTTGCCTATGCAAATCATTACCCCATTGTTTCAGGAATTCCCAGAAGTCTTTTCAGCCTTCCAAAACTAACAGGTTCTATTTTTCCATTAGTTCGTTTGTCTTGTTAATATCAAAGAGATCCCTAAGAATGAATAAATGGAGTAAAATTAAAATTTTCAGGGGTAATCACACTCCTGAGAATTTCCCCTATGCATGTTAAAAATAAGTTTTGTGTGCCTTTTTCTCCTATTAAAAAAAAATGTCAAGTCTGGATACGCTTATGTTTTTAAAAGAGGGAAAGAAGCCAGCTTCTTAAATACTTCACTCCTAAGAACAAGCTGTGCTCAGAGATGTGAATTCATTACTGGCTACTTTGGTTCTGTGCGCCTTGAGACCTTACCGTCTGAAGCCTTGCTGCCACCTCCCTGAATAACCACATATCGATGGTTAATGAATATATAAAGATTTGAGGATCTGACTGGTGTGAGCAGGCCTGACACTTGATCTTTTGAGTGAAACTTGTGATAACAGCTCGCAGAGGCCCCTCTGAAAGCTCTCCATGGCCTTTTCTGCTGCCAGCCTCCTGCCTTATCAGCAGGCACCAAAAGCCTCAAATTACAGCAGCTAATTGGATGAAAACGGAAATGCATCCTTCTAATGGAGTGAGATTAATGCCTGATCTTCTTCCTTCACTTGCTGAGGGAAAACAAAAACACAGATGAAGGTTGTGATACAGAAAAGTAAATTAGCTTGCTTCAGAGCCACAGAGTAGATGTCCCAGCTAAAATCTAAGGTGACTAGAGCCACCTATCAAAAGCACAGAAAACAACCCAAGATGGCAATTTCCAAATTGTTTAAGAGGCAACTTACCGAATCTCTTGCTCAGGAAATGTTAACAGTAGGATTTACCTTGTACACGGATAAGTCACTTGTCCCTAAAGGTAATTTCATTTATGGCCTGATTTTATGACATTTTTATAACTGTGACACCCTATATGGGTCCCAGGAATAAATAGAGCTGAATAATAAGAGAAATCAAAACAAAGATTGAATGTGAAATTGTCTAATGCAACTGAGACGGTGACATAGTCAACACGGTATATTTTTATGAGCATTCTGTTGCTCCAGTAGGTTTCTTACGGACTAAAATAGTTTGCATTAAAAACACATTTGCAGTTGATTCAGGAGAGAGGACCTGGATGACATCAACCTATTTTATCTCAAGAATTGCAATTAAAAATGTATGCAGAGTAATTTCATCTTTTTATTAAATTACCCTGAAAAAAAAGAGCAATGCTACTACAGGGTGATTCAGACACTAAAATTCAAAAGAGCTTGAGAGTGACAGACATTGAGTTTACACCATTTAAAACACAGGTCTGGCATCAAGGCCCTGGGTGATGTGCTTGTGACAATTAATCACCACATGTGGGGTAATTTTAATTTTTTTTTTTTTTTTTTTTTTGAGTCAGAGTCTCACTCTGTCACCCAGGCTGGAGTGTAATGGCATGATCTCGACTCACTGCAACCTCCACCTCTTGGGTTCAAGTGATTTTCGTGCCTCAGCCTCCCGAGTAGCAGGGATTATAGGCGCCCGCCACCACGCCCAGCTAATATTTGTATTTTTAGTAGAGACAGGGTTTCACCATGTTGACCAGGCTGGTTTCAAACTCCTGACATCAAGTGATCCCCCCACCTAGGCCTCCCAAACTGCTGGGATTACAGGCTATTTTCATATGTTTTTATACTCCATTTGCAAGGGATGAAATGTGTGAGTGCCTTACGGAGGTACCAGCATGATGGCAGGAGGAACAATGGGGCGTGGAAAGAGGAAAAAAGACAGTAAAGCAGCTACAGAAGGTGGTATTTATTCCTTTTTTTTTTTTTTTTGAGATGGAGTTTCATTCTTGTTGCCCAGGCTGCAGTGCAATGGGGCGAGCTCGACTCACCACAACCTCTGCCTCCCGGGTTCAAGCGATTCTTCTGCCTCAGCCTCCCAAGTAGCTGGGATTACAGGTGCCTGCCACCACGTCGAGCTAATTTTGTATTTTCAGTTTTTCCATGTTGGTCAGGCTGGTCTTGAACTCCCAACCTCAGGTGATCCACCCTCCTCAGCCTCCCAAAGTGCTGGGATTACAGGCGTGAGCCACCGAACTTGGCCCTACATTTTTAAATTACAGTCACTCAGTGCAGTGGAAAGAAAAAAAAACAAAAACAAAACCTCGGTGAGAGGCACTCAAACTGCCTAATTGTGAGCTAAATTTCCTTAGAACTTAAACCTAACTGCTTTGCATAAACTTCTAGATCAACAGATGTCCATCCTCTTCTATTATCTGAGGGTCTGGTTTACACTGTCAGCCAACAAACCCTTCTCTATTAAGCACCAATTACAAGTCAAGCTTTAGATTACACACTTCATGAATGACCAGTGTGGAATAAATATAATTATCAGATAACGTTAAAAACATACCATGCCCATAACTAACCACTGCTGCCTCTCCATTTTATTTTGTCAGCGAAAGGACCACTAACTGTTTCCTTTGGAATAATTCTGTTCCTTTTCAGAGCGTACTGCAGAATGATCATAAACTTTGCTCTCAATCTGGACACTACCCCTTGTTTGCTGCATACATTTGGATGTTACTCAATATTCCACATCTGTTTTTCAAGCTGCAGAAATCAGAGTTATAATGTTTCCATCTTACAAAGTTGTTTTGAGGCTCAAGTCACATCAGGGCCATATGTAAAAATGTTTGGAACATATATTGAGCTATAGAGAATGCAAAGAAAGACATAAGCCCCCAGGATAAAATAATCTAGTAGGTGACATACAATTTGGGATTATTCTAAGGCATCATATGAACAAACATAATATAAATATAGAGAACAGAGACAGCCCATGTGAATGTCACAGTTATTCAAAGCAAGCAAAGAGTCATCATGAGGTAGATTAGTCAGAGAAAACTTCTACGAGGTTTTAGTCCCTGAAGGAAGTATAATTTCTCCATAAAATCAAAAATTATAATACACTATTGGCATTTGTTAGGAATATAGATCTCCAAAGTGCCTTTTGAATGCTTTACCCAACTCTCTGACACTTAGCAATACAGCCTAGTCTTCAAAATATATCCAGGTGTTCCTTCTCCTGCGCTTGTCACCATCTGCACAAAAACAAGAGAACCGCTCCAGGTTCTTCCAATCCCTAAAAAAAACAAGCATCTCCATCTTGATCCCTGCAATCAACACTCTGAACTGACACTCAGCTTCCCTTTCTGGAAGTGCTAATGAAAAAAGTCTGCACTGTTTGGTTGTATTTTCTCTGATCATTTATTTTCTTCCCTTTTAAAGTACCATAGGTTCTGCAAATACTGTTTGTACCTATATATTACGTCTACATGTCCACCACCAGCAGTAAGACTTAACAAATTATCTAAATTAATTATCCAGACTTGGCTTTAGTTTCTATTTTAAAATACGATGCATTGAATTTGAGGCATTGGCACATGAAAATATTACTCATGCTTGTTGCTAATTTTAAATGAGAAAATGTTTTAATTTCAGACATATATTCAAGTACATTTTATTTATTCATGGGCAAGTTTTTAATTAAGGCAAAACAGGCTACTTAACATAAACCATTAACTGGCAATAGAAGTATAGGCAGAATTCGAAGTCATAAATTCATTCATTGATGGATTCTGCCAGGCACTGTGCTAGGCATTAGGGATGTATACAGAAAAAGATACCATCTGACCTTCAAGGAACTCAGTCTGCAGGAGACAAATATGTAAACAGATTCTAAAACTTACAATGTAATAAATTCCTTTACAGACAATGCAGGATTGATTTTTCTTTCGCCTCCTGATGCCATTTGCATACCAGACTAACATAAGAGAAGACAATAGGAGACAGATGATATTTTAAAAAGACAATTTAGGCCGGGCGCGGTGGCTCACGCCTGTAATCCCAGCACTTTGGGAGGCCGAGACAGGCGGATCACGAGGTCAGGAGATCGAGACCATCCTGGCTAACACGGTGAAACCCAGTCTCTACTAAAAAAAAAATACAAAAAATTAGCCGGGCGATGTGGCGGGCGCCTGTAGTCCCAGCTACTCGGGAGGCTGAGCCAGGAGAATGCCGTGAACCCGGGAGGTGGAGCTTGCAGTGAGCCAACATCGCGCCACTGCACTCCAGCCTGAGTGACAGAGTGAGACTTCATCTCAAAAAAAAATGAAATAAAATAAAATAAAAAAATAAAAAAAAAAAGACAATTTAGTGGCCGGGTGTGGTGGCTCACACCCGTAATCCCAGCACTTTGGGAGGTGGGATTACAGGTGTGAGATGAGCGGATCACTTGAGGTCAAAGTTCGAGACCAGCTTGGCCAACATGGTGAAACCTGGTCTCTACTAAAAATGCAAAAATTAGCCAGACGTGGTGGTGGGCACCTGTAATCTCAGTCACTCAGGAGACTGAGGCAGGAGAATTGCTTGAACTCGGGAGGCAGAGGTTGCAGTGAGCCAAGATCTGCACTCCAACCTGCGTGACAAAGCAAGACTCTGCCCCCACCCCCCGCCAAAAAAAACAACGGCCATCTACAGAAAATGCCTGTGGTATTGCAGATGAATGCTACATAGTCCAGAACATTGAAGACAAGGAACATACTGTCTCAGAACCAGTGAAAGAAACTGGAGAAAGAAAAACTAATAAAATGTGGCAGAAGAGTCACTCCCAATTGATCATGAGTCAAAATAATGAGTTCACCTCCTCATTAAAACTCTCAAAGAGCCAGAATGTAGAATTTCAACCAAAAAAAAGAGTCAGAGTGTTGGGTGTGTCCTTCCTTGTTCCTTGCAGGTGTGTGGATGTGCACACATGTAAGTGTATATATGTGAGTTAACCAGGTAACTGTTAAGACCATGTAGGGAATGGGTTGTACCACTTCCTCCTTTTCCACATTGGTGTATAACCTGGTAATTACACAGGAGAAATACAAATATGTAATGAAAGAAGAGTAATAGCCTTTGGGGATATTAGGGCAGGCTTCACTGAGAAAAAAATTTGAAGTGAGTCCTGAAGAAAAAACAGGAATAATTTATATCACGATATTCCTGGCAGAGGAAATAAAACAGGGTCTACAAAGATTTAGAGGAATGAAGACAGCATGGAGTGTTTAGGGAACAGGCAAGTAGTTTGATGCAGGCAGAGCACAGGCTCACATGAATAGGAGAGAAGGAGGTGAGCCTAGGAAGTCAGACAAGGGCTATATCAGAAAGTCTTTATTCTAAAGGTGATGAGTGGCTCTTAAAGAATATTGAGCTAGAGAGTGTTTCATTTATATGAGAAAAAACCCTAGAATAAGCAGCATATAAAGGTTACACCACATAAATACATTGGAAAAAGACTATGTGAAGTTCATCTGAGCTGAGAGCCAAAGTATGTGGACTTGACCTTGGAGGAGATCTGTGGAGCCTAATGTATGGGGTGTGCATCTAGAGAAGCCTCATGGAAAGGAGTAGTTCAGTGTCAAGAGTCTTACCTGCTGTACTGGCTACCAGTACCAGATAGCTGTAGGAGTCAAGACACTGGCCACAGACATTTGTCCCCATTCATGAATGTAGCCCTTTTCCTGGGCAAGTAGCCAAGCCAGCTGCTCTTCTCCTTGCTTTTTTCACAAGGGGCTTTAAAAAAAATTTTTTTGATAGTTTTGGGAGAACAGGTGGTTTTTTGTTGCATAGGCAAGTTCTTTAGTAGTAATTTCTGAGATTTTGGTGCACCTGTCACCTGACCAGTGTACACTGTACCCAATGTGTAGTCTTTTATCCTTCACATCCCTCCTACCCTTCCCCCTGAGACTCCAAAGTCCATTGTATCATTCTTATGCCTTTGTATCCTCATAGCTTAGCTCTGACTTATAAGTGAGAACATATGATGTTTGCTTTTCCATTCCTGAGTTATTTCACTTAATGGTCTCCAACTCCATCCAAGCAGCTGCAAATACCATTATCTGGTTCCTATTTATGGCTGAGTAGTAGTCCATGGTGTATATATACCATATTTTCTTTATCCACTCATTGGTAGATGGGCATTTAGGCTAGTTCCATATTTTTGCAATTGTGAATTGTGCTGCCATAAACATGCATGTGCAAGTATCTTTTCCATATAATGACTTCTTTCCCTTTGGGCAGATACCTAATAGTGGGATTGCTGGATCAAATGGTAAATCTACTTTCAGTTCTTTAAGGAATCTCCATACTGTTTTCCATAGTAGTTGTACTAGTTTCCATTCCCACCAGCAGGGTGAAAGCGTTCCGTTTTCACCACATCCACACCAACATCTATTTTTTTTATTTTTAAATTATGGACATTCTTACAGGAGTAAGGTGGTATCTCATTGTAGTTTTAATTTGCATTTCCCTGATATTTAGTTATGTTGAGCACTTTTTCATATGTTTGTTGGCCATTTGTATATGTTTGTTTGAGAATTGTCTATTCGTGTTTTTTGCCCACTTTTTGATGAGTTCCTTGTAGATTCTGGATATTAGTCCTTTGTCAGATACATAGTTTGCAAGTATTTTCTACTATTCTCTGGGTCTTGTTTCCTCTGCTGATTATTTCCTTTGCTGTGGAGAAGCTTTTTATTAATAACTTCTTGCACGGTGCCTGTGGACATCTGTAATTGAGATTCATCTTGGCTGAGGGTATGTTGAACCCCATCTGAAATGACCCACATCCTTTTCCCAGGCCCCGTCTTCTCCCTGAAACAGAGGGTGGTGTCCTTGACACCCTAAGGGACACGGATGAGTGGATGTGAGAATCTACAGCCAGCTCCTGAATTTGATAAGACTAGATTGTGGTTAGTTAGACCCTGCCCAAAAATAGTAGCAGAAGGAAGGGACAGATGTGAATATATTAAGGAAGTGGAATATTGAGTGGGATTGATTGACATGGGAAGAGGAGGCAAGGAAGAAATATAGGATGATTCACAGACGTACAATTCTGATGACAGAGAAAGATCCTGATTTCCATTGTTTTAAGGTCAAGGGGCTTGCATGTATCTAAGTCAAGTTTTCCAGTGGGAAATCGATCATATATACGTTTGGATCAAGATTAGAAGCATGGCTTTGAAGACAAAAAAATGTTTGGTCTCAGAAAGGAGATCAGTGATTGTCTAGGGCCAGGAAATGGGGAGTATTGACTGCAAAGAGAAACTAAGGGACTTATTGGGGTGGATGGACGTTTTAAATGTTAATTGTGGTGGTATAAACACATCTGTACACATTTGAAAAAAATTCAGTAAATGTGAAATGGGTGCACTGTGTTTTACATAATTATAATGCAATAAAGTTCTGTATTTTTATTTTTTGGGACAGAGTCTCGCTCTGTTGCCCAGGCTGGAGTACAGTGGCACGATCTTGGCCACTGCAACCTGCCTCAGCCTCCCAAGCACCTGGGATTACATGTGTGCTCTGCCACACCCGGCTAATTTTTGTATTCTTAGTAGAGATGGGGTTTCACCATGTTGGCCAGGCTGGTCATTAACTTCTGACCTCAGGTGATCCACCCACTTCCTCCTCCCAAAAGTGCTGGGATTACAGGCATGAGCCACTGCACCAGGCCTAAAGCTCATTTTTAAATATGTTTTAAAGTCATAAGTATACGCTATAGTTTGAACGTTTGATCCCTCCAAACCTCATGTTGAAATTTGGTCCCCAGTGTTGGAGGTAGGGCCTAATGAAAGGGGTTTGGTCATAGCAGCAGATCTCTCATGATAGATTAATGCCCTTCCTGGTGATGGGGAGTTGGCGGGGGGTGGCGGGTGGGGGTGAGTTCTTGCTCTATTATTCTCGAGACAGCTGGTTGTTAAAAAAGAGCCCCGCACCTCCCACCCTAACCTCTTCCTCCCTTGCCATGTGATCTCCGCATGCACCAGCTCCACTTCCTCTTTCACCAAGAGTGGAAGCGGCCTAAAGCCTTCATTGGATGCAGATGCTGGCACCATGCTTCTTGCACAGCCTGAAGAACTGTGAGCCAAAGAAACCTCTTACCCAGCCTCTGATATTTCTTTATAGCAACACAAAAGGACTAAAACAGTAAATTAAAACAGATGAGAGTGGAAAATATAAAACAGGCAAGACAGATGAGAAACATTAGAGAGTGAGATTAAAAAAAAAAAAAAGGATAGAGGCTATAGCTGTATATAACAGGTAGAAGATGAAAACTAGCAAAATCATTAGCCATGACAGAATTATATCATTTTAAAACTGTTTGGGAATTTATATGTCATCTAATTTCACTTCATTCTACAGATGAAGGAGCTGGGGTTCACATTGAGACAAAATGTTTTGCTCAAGGTCATAAAGGTTTAATAACAAAGATAAAACTAGATATAAACCAGAACTCCCAGGCCTGGGATGGCTGTGTGTTGAACGGCTCTGTCAATGGGACCCAGCTATAAATGACATTTTACACAAAAAGAAACCGAAACCCCACTTGTGTCCTGCTGAGGGTGAAGCCACAGTCACTGCTCTCTGTGTCTAGTGTTCATCAAATAGCCATGCAATTCCACACGCTTGTGAAAAGCCTTAGAAAGCAAAACCACCTTATGAGGAAGGAGAGGTGTTCCTGGCTGTCAGTACCGAGATTTTGGAGTTAGAGAGAAACAAAATGTGTACCACTTGGCTGGAGAATGAAGGGGCCACTTTTCTGTTACACAGATACCTTAAACAGGGCTTTATTTCCCCGTGCGATGATGCATTTCTTCACATTGCACACGCACTTTCTGACAAATCAGATAAATAAATACGTCCACAGGCTAGTGAAAATTAAGAAAGTGTGGAGAAGTTATTTAACAATGTATCAAGCCAAGTATCCTATTTTTATTTTTATTTTTTTTTTAAAATGAACCCACATAAGTTTATTTTCACTTATATTGAGAAAGACAAAAAGTTGACTTCATCAGTGAATATCTAACAGATGGAACCGGAGACATCTAGGGGAGAGGAAATAGAGACAAATATGGTTGTCATGGTTTCTTTGAGAGGCAGTAAACAAAGGGACACAAATGGACAATGAAATCCCCCATTGGGAAAAGCCACATGTCGCTCTTTTCTTTGTTAGATAATTGCCAAGCTCACTTTGAATGTCGGGACTTGGCAGGACATGAGAGAATAGAGATACTGTCATTCACCCCTGGCTATCCTCAAATCAGATTACCCTGGGACCACCCTATCCTCCTCTACAACAGACATCAAACAATTAATGACCACCTCAGATTAATCAATTATCCCAGTGGGCAGTGCCCTGAGGACATATGGGACACATGTAAACATGAGAAAAGCTGTGCACAGCCTGAGACCAAGTGTTCTGTTTAATTGGGAAGCAGCATGCCTATATGAGGAGAGCAGTATTTCAAAAGCTTTGTAAATCCCGTTGAACACATTCAGGTTTGTAGTCCCCAGTATCACTTTCCAGCCATCTCCAAATTCATCTAAACTCAACTCCACCATATCTGGTTAATACATGAATAGTGCAATAGCTTGATAAATCTCCATTGTTGAATGTTTCCCTAGAATTTGCTTGCAGGGGTGTTAGACAAAGAGGGAACGGAGGTAGACAGGGATCCCTTCCCAACATCTTTTATGAGAGTAAAATTAAAGCCCAATGCAATGAAGACTGTGCCTATATGATGTCAAACAGGCAAATGTTGGAAACAGTTAGTTTGGCTGAACGCACCAATGTTTTGTCTGGAGATTCTGATCAAGTTGACACAGACTAAAAGTCTTTTCCAAGGTCATCCTAGAGGCTGCCAGCACTGAGATCACTGCAGAAATCCCGGAGTTCTACAGCCATTCCCCTCCTTGCTATTGCCAAAACAGATTCTTTCTTGTCTGCAGAAGATTAGAAGTTGTTTTCTCCTTGTTTTTCATGCCCTTCACGAATGACCCCTTAAGTTTGCTAAAGGATTGTGCAACTTCAACGGAGCCCCTGTGAGGACATGGGGAATGTGCTTGTGTTGAGCAATCACTAGTTTTGGGGTGCTTGGCGGTGAGATCTGGCACCTGAGCCAGCTGCAGTCAGAGGGAGAAAGGGTGGCTTCACCTTGGCTTTGTGACATGCCCTCAGAAGCCAAGAAATCACTGAGCAATTTTTAGGTTGTTAGAATTTATCTCTCTCCTGAGTCTGTCCCAAAAGCCCAAAGCTTGCAACATCTTATTTCCTGTTTGGGGATTTCCTGAAATCAAAACTAAGACTTTGGCCCCGGTAAAGAAACCAATAGAAAGCCTCTTTTTCTGGAATTATGCTGTGTGCATCAGCTCCACTGCACAATTCTGCTTCGCCAACTTAACACTATTTTTGTATCTCCTCAGAAAGTGCATTTTTTACTCTCTTTCTTCATTATCCATACAGCTCTGTTACTCGTTATTGTCATTCCCTCCCGCAACTTTTTGAAAATTTGAAAGCCTCTTATTATAGTTAAAATTTGTTTGGTGTGTTGTTGGTGTTTCAAAAGACAGGCAGAATATGAATTTTGGAGAACGATGTCATATTTGTCAGGGTTCTTCAGTGAAACAGAACCAATAGGAGATTACATATAGATAAGAAGATTTATTATGGGAATTGGCTCATTCAGTTATGAAGGTCAAGAAGTCCCACCATCTGTTCCACAATCTGGAGAAGAGGAGGGTTGGTGGTGTAATTCCCTGTAAGTCCGAAGGCCTAACAACCAGAGGAGCTGCTGATGTAAGCCCCAGTTTGAGTCTGAGGGCAGTAGAAGGGTAATTCCCAGTCTGAATCTGAAGGCCCAAGAACCTGGAGTAACAATGTATGAAGGCAGAAGATGGATGTTCCAGCTCAAGAACAGAGAGATAATTCGCTCTTCTTGGCCTTTTTGTTCTATCTAAGCCCTAAGTGGATTAAATAATGCCTGTTTTCACTGGTGATCTTTTTTACTCAGGCTACTGAGTCAAATGCTCATCTATTCTGGAAACATTTTCACAGACACACCCAGAAATATTTTACCAGCAACCTGAGCATCCCTTAGCCCAGTCAAGTTGGCATATAAAATTAACCATCACACATTATCTTCTATAATTGCAGAAATAAAGAAAATTTTGGATAAGAATCAAATTAGAGAGAATAACAGACTTGACTAATGGCGTCTTTGTTTCTTACATCTGAGACTCATATGGGGAGGAGCGTAACAAGTAGGGCATGGGGGATGACATCATATGCTATTTTTCTTTGAACTTTATAGTCATTTCCCATAACTATGATCATGGGTTACCATAGTGTTGCTTCCGAAATCCCAACAGTGCTTTTTTCTGAACTTTTGTTGTTTACACAAATATGTGATCTTTACTTCACAGTGCTTTGTGAACCTTAATTCTGCCAGTACCCACAATGGAGAAAGGGAAATACTTTTGGATGCAGAATTACAAGGGCATCCTACAAACAAATCAGGTGACAGACCACCACACCTAGGCTTTCCTATCAAAAGGAGTATCTTTTAAGTCTTACACAGCTGCTGCAGGATTTTCCAAGTGTTTAATAAGTGCAAACCAGATTATTTATATTCCAATATCAATATTACATCTTCCTTTCTAAAGAAGGGAAAAACAGGCTCACTTATAAGTGCTGACAGAGGCTCCCTTCCACTTGTAAAGAACTCATATTTATATTAAAGGTTGTAAGAGTACAACTGGGTTTTTCCATATCAATGTGGAAAATGAGCAGCTTTTTCAGGAGTATTGCAAAAAAAAAATTGCAGCAGCCTCCATTGACTGATTTAAATGCTGATCTCTTCTGAAAACTCCCTCACAGACACACTTAAAAATAATGTTTTACCAGCTACCTGGGCATCCCTTAGTCCAGTCAAGATGATATAAAATTAACCATCATGCATTATCATAAACCAACTTGGGTTGAAATCTGGATCTGCCATTTGTTAGTTATATAACCTGGGATGTTATATTTATATTGATATGTCCTGCTTCATCATCTCAGACAATAACATCACATTTATTTTAATATGAGCTTCTATCTTTCCTATCTCAAAAAGGTTTTGATCTTCTTTTCTAACTATTCTAATAAGTCTAAGAATTTTGGGGGGCCTATTAGCCGAAGGAGTTGTTCTTGGTTACAAAGAGAAAACTAAAAAAATTAATCAGTACATTAGAAGACTCCATTCTCTATCACCATTACACTCTTGCAAATATATATATATATTTCTCTCTGTATATACCTCTTAAGTTTTCTTTTGTTTTCCCCTATTCCTTTTCCTCCTATTTTTCTCCTTCTCTTAATTCTCTCAATCCCAAAAATTTGTTGTAGATGCACATACACGTGCACACACACACACAGAGCTACATAAAAAACTGTCCTGTAGACCTAGGTGTTAAAGCCTGAGTCACCACCCCAGATTCTGTTTTCCCAAATAATCTCCACTGATAGGCAACTGGTCTCCTCTCCAACAGGTTGCCTCAATCAGGG
This sequence comes from Colobus angolensis palliatus, assembly GCF_000951035.1. NCBI lineage: Eukaryota > Metazoa > Chordata > Mammalia > Primates > Cercopithecidae > Colobus > Colobus angolensis. Next base: position 9,746,904 of record NW_012118710.1, on the reverse strand, counting down.
TTCTTTAGTCCATTAGAGATGTTCTAATAATATTGAAGCTTAAAAAGAAGGGGGTCCAAGAATCTAATCATGAGAAGGCAATCAGATAAATCTACATTATGGGATATTCTACAAGACAAGGCTGGGCGCAGTGGCTTACGCCTGTAATCCCAACACACTGGGAGGCCGAGGCGGGCAGATCACTTGAGTCCAGGAGTTCAAGACCAGCCTGGGTAACACGGCAAAATCCCATCTCTCTATATAAAAAATACAAAAAAATTAGCCAGGTGTTGTGTTTCTGTAGTCCCAGCTACCTGTGAGGCTGAGGTGAGAGAATCACCTGAGCCCAGGAGGTATAGGCTGCAGTGAGCCAGGATGGTGCCACCGCACTCCAGCCTGGGCAACAGAGCAAAACCCTGTCTCAAAAATAAACAAGTAATAAATAAATTTTTAAAAGGGATATTCTGTAAGACAAATGTTTTTGACTCTTCAGAAATGTCAGTGTCATAAAGGACCAAAACCAAAGTGAAACAAAGTAAAACAGAAGAACTGGTCTAGATTAACAGAGGGATGTGTAAAAAATACATGCAATTCTCAGTTGGATCTTGAATTGGAAAGAAAAAAGAAATATAGCAAATCATCATTGGGGCAATTAGAAAACTATAAATATGGACTGTGCATTAAATAATAGTATTGTATCAGTGCTCAGTTTATTCGGTGCAATAATGCTCTTGTGATTACTTAGAAGAATGTTACTAGTCAGAATGTTCGTTCCCCTTCGAAGTTCATGTTGAAATCCTAACCTGCAAGATGATAGAATGAGAAGGTGTGGCCTCTAGGAGGTGATTAGATCATGAGGATGGAGCACTCATGAATGGGATTAGTGATTAGTGTTCTTATAAAAGAGACCCAGAGTGCTGGGCTCAGTCTGTAATCCCAGCACTTTGGAAGGCTGAAGCAGGTAAATTGCCTGAGCTCAGAAGTTTGAAACCAGCCTGGGCAACATGGCAAGACCCCATCTCTTAAAAAAAAAGACAGGGAGACCCGACAGAAACTCTCACTCATTTTGCAATGTGAGGTTATGGCAAAAAGAGGGTTGTTTATGAACCAGGAAGCAGTCCCGCACCAGACACCAAATCAGCTGGCACCTTGATTTTGGACTTCCCAGTCTCTAGAACTGTGGAAAATAAGTTTCTTTTCTTTATAAGCCACCAAGTATATGACATTTTGTTATAGCAGCCTGAATAAACTAAGACAAATCAAAGATTGAGGAGTGAATTGTTACAATGGCTGCAACTTACTTTCAAACAGCAAAAAAATAAAGAGAAAGTAAAAGAGATAACGCAAATGTGGCAAGATATTATCAACTGATTAACTGAAGAACATTTAAGTTTTATTTATAGTATTCTTACATCTTTTTTGTACTTCCAAAACTTCTTCAAAATAAGATATGGGAAAATGGGTTTTGTAAGGTGAGGAAGAAGGATCTCTAAGTCTCAATGATTTGCTTTCCAAGAGTTTATGGCACCTATTCTCAAACTGCCACTTCTTCCTATAATTGACTTTTGACTTTTCCATAACTAAGATGTTTGGTGAAGGCACTATCCTTCCCAAACACAGAAAATTACTCCCACCCTATAGAACAAAGGGAGCCTCAGTGCCTTACATCACCATAAGTAAAGGGCTTGCACAAGAGGTTCCCCCTAGAATTCAGATCATCTCCACCAGGAGGCTTTGGATCTGCTCTACTGCCACAAAAAGAAACTATTGGCACATCTTAACTATTGACTTCTCACAATGAAAAGAAGTTTAAGATTTCACCCCACCACGGCTATATTATTTTCATTTTATTTTGTTTAGTATTATAAAAGCAAAGAAATCAAAAACTACCTCAGCCAGGCACAGTGGCTTATGCCTGTAATCCCAGCACTTTGGGAGGCTGAGGCAGGCTGATTACCTGAGGTCAGGAGTTCGAGACCAGCCTGGCCAACATGGTGAAACCCCATCTCTACTAAAAATACAAAAATTAGCCAGGTTTGGTGGCGCACACCTGTAATCCTAGCTCAGGAGAATCACTTGAAACCGGGAGGCGGAGGCTGCAGTGAGCCAAGATCATGCCACTGCACTCCAGCCTGGGTGACAGAGCAAGACTGTGCCTCAAAAAAAAAAAAAAAAAAAAAAATTAAATTAAAAATAAAATAAAATAAAAATAAAAATAAAAACAAAAACAAAACAATCTACCTCAAATGGTTATTGTGTCAGGTAAGGGCCATTATATATGACAGAATCCAGCAAAGTGCCCAGCACACAGCAGACCCTTAATAAATATCAGTAACCTTTTTTCTCATCCAAGGATCCCATCACCAGAGACTGTTTCTGAACATAGTGGCACTGAAACACCTTTTCTTCCCCTACACCCCCTATAGCTCAAGTGACCACACATCCCAGTTTATGCCTACTGTCCTGGCTTAACCAATAGCGCCTCTTTCAATCTCAGAGTGCCCCAACTTGGATGATAAATTACAAGGTCACTCTACCTATTGTTGTATTCTTTCCAGAAAACGTATCCTGCTAAAAGGCACAGAGAGCTGCATGGTCTTTCTGAATAAAGGCTACCAAAATGTGTCTTCAATGGTAGCCCTAAAGTCACTGCAAAAATAAACACACAAGCAAACAAATGGGGAGGGGGTGCCCCAGCAGACACATTTTAATTTTATTGTGGAAGTGATGGAAGTTGTTCATCACTTACAGGTTAACCAAACATTAGAGGTGGATTTTAGACCACAGAAACAGGAAGTAGTAAACATCTGTGATGAAACTTTGATACTTCAAGATGCTTGTCTTAGGGACCAACATTTTCTCAGACTAGCAGATTAATTCCATGGTGAAAGAGTCTTCTTATTAATGGTGTGTGAACTATATACATGATGACTGAAAGCAGCTCATAAGATAAAATTCATCACCTTTTCTGAGGCACTGAAGCTAAGTAAATATTGACTCATCCCAGCCTCTCTACTTAAGGTGAACAGATGTGGATTGGCTGGAGCAGAACTGCTTGCCGCTGTGGGTTCACCATAGTTATTTTCATCCCCCAAGCCCAAATTGCCCGGTGTTGACAGAAAAAAATGCCTCCTCTCCCGGGGAATAGGAATAAACACTGGTTTAAAAAATAAAAAGGACTTATTCTGGACTTGCTAGCTCACTTCAAATGTGAACTTTTAGTACTTTTAACACATCTCATCAATAACATAGCCCATTTAATACACTCTATAAATAGAATCCATTTGGATCACATTTCATGTTTCAAATAGAGTGACAGATATCCAGGAGGTAAATTATATCTCATGAGGCATCCACAAAACAGAAATAAAAGTTTCCTTGACGTGGTTTACATTTTGCTAAAGCATTTCTGTTCTAATTCCCTGCTAGAATTAGAATGTAAGCTCTGTGGTGGCAGTGGTTTTGTGACTTCCATTCACTGCTGAATCCCATTTGCCCAAAATAATTCCTGGCACACAGTAAATGCTCAATAAAAATATATAGAATATGTTAACAAATTTCAGGCAGTTTAATATTCTGAGTAATGCAAAATAATCATAATTTCCTTGATATGGTTTTAAGACATTTTTCACGTTCCTTAATACATTTTTTTCTGTGTTTCCCAATTGAAAAACCAAGGCTTCTTTTCATTCATTGATTGATAGCTCTGGTTATCTCTTATCTTATTCCAATTTTCAAATTTTAAAAAAATGATTTTTAAAATCTTCACTTAAGAGCAATCCCAAGACATGTAATTGTCAGACTCACCAAGCTTGAAATGAAGGAAAAAGTGTTAAGGGCAGCCAGAGAGAAAAGTCAAGTTACTCACAAAGGGAAGCCCATCAGACTAAGAGCGGATCTCTTGGCAGAAACCCTACAAGCCAGAAGAGAGTGGGGGCCAATATTCAGCATTCTTAAAGAAAAGAATTTTCAACCCAGAATTTCACATCCAGTCAAACTAAGCTTCATAAGTGAAGGAGAAATAAAATCCTTTACAGACAAGCAAATGCTGAGAGATTCTGTCACCACCAGGCCTGCCTTACAAGAGCACCTGAAGGAAGTACTAAACGTGGAAAGAAACAACTGGTACCAGTCACTGCAAAAACAGGACAAATTATAAAGACCATTGATGCTATGAAGAAACTGCATCAATTAATGGGCAAAATAACCAGCGAACATCATAATGACAGGATCAAATTCACACATAACAATATTAACCTTATATGTAAATGGGCTAAATGCCCCAATTAAAAGACACAGACTGGTAAATTGGATACAGTTAAGACCCATCAGTGTGCTGTACTCAGGAGACCCATCTCACACGCAAAGACACACATAGGCTTAAAATAATGGGATGGAGGAAGATCTACCGAGCAAATGGAAAGCAAAAAAACAAAACAAAAACAGGGGTTGCAATCCTTGTCTCTGATAAAACAGACTTTAAACCATCAAAGATCAAAAGAGACAAAGAAGGCCATTACATAATGGTAAAGGGATCAATTCAACAAGAAGAGCTAACTATCCTAAATATATATACACCCAATACAGGAGCACCCAGATTCATAAAGGAAGTCCTTGGAGACTTACAAAGAGACTTAGACTCCCATACAATAATAATGGGAGACTTCAACACCCCACTCTCAAATGAGACAGATCAACGACACAGAAGGTTAACAAGAATATCCAGGACTTGAACTCAGCTCTGCACCAAGCAGACCTAATAGACATCCACAGAACTCTCCACCCCAAATCAACAGAATATACATTCTTCTCAGGACCATATCACACTTATTCTAAAATTGACCACATAATTGGAAGTAAAGCACTCCTCAGCAAATGTAAAAGAACAGAAATCACAACAAATTGTCTCTCAGACCACAGTGCAATCAAATTAGAACTCAGGATTAAGAAACTAACTCAAAACCGCACAACTACATGGAAACTGAACAACCTGCTCCTGAGTGACTACTGGGTAAATAACAAAATGAAGGGAGAAATAAAGATGTTCTTTGAAACCAATGAGAACAAAGACACAACGTACCAGAATCTCTAGAATACATTTAAAGCAGTGTGTAGATGGAAATTTATAGCACTAAATGGCTACAAGAGAAAGCAAGAAAGATCTAAAATCGGCACCCTAACATCACAATTAAACAAACTAGAGAAGCAGGAGCAAACAAATTCAAAAGCTAGCAGAAGACAAGAAATAACTAAGATCAGAGCAGAACTGAAGGAGATAGAGACAGAAAAAACCCTTCAAAAAATCCATGAATCCAGGGGCTGGTTTTTTGAAAAGATCGACAAAATTGATAGACTGCTAGCAAGACTAATAAAGAAGAAAAGAGAGAAGAATCAAATAGATGCAATAAAAAATGATAAAGGGATATCAGCACTGATACCACAGAAATACAAACTACCATTAGACAATATTATAAACACCTCTACACAAATAAACTAGAAAATCTAGAAGAAATGGATAAATTCCTGGACATATACACCCTCCCAAGACTAAATCAGGAAGAAGTTGTATCTCTGAATAGACCAATAACAGGCTCTGAAATTAAGGCCATAATTAATAGCCTACCAACCAAAAAAAGTCCAGGACCAGACGGGTTCACAGCCAAATTCTACCAGAGATATGAAGAGGAGCTGATACCATTCCTTCTGAAACTATTCCAATCAACAGAAAAAGAGGGAATACTCCCTAATTCATTTTATGAGGCCAACACCATCCTGATACCAAAGCCTGGTAGAGACACAACAAAAAAAGAGAATTTTAGACCAATACCCCTGATGAACGTCAATGCAAAAATTCTCAATAAAATACTGGCAAACCAAATCCAGCAGCACATTAAAAACCTTATCCACCACGATCAAGTTGGCTTCATCCCTGGGATGCAAAGCTGGTTCAACATACACAAATCAATAAACATAATCCATCACATAAACAGAACCAATGACAAAAACCACATGATTATTGCAATAGATGCAGAAAAGGCCTTCGACAAAATTCAACAGCCCTTCATGCTAAAAAAAATCTCAATAAACTATTGATGGTATTGATGGAACGTATCTCAAAATAACAAGAGCTACTTATGACAAATCCACAGCCAATATCATACCGAATGGGCAAAAACTTGAAGCATTCCCTTTGAAAACTGGCACAAGACAAGGATGCCCTCTCTCACCACTCCTATTCAACATAGTGTTGGA
>NW_012118710.1:9722198-9740623 GCF_000951035.1 Colobus angolensis palliatus | reverse complement strand
AAACTGGCACAAGACAAGGATGCCCTCTCTCACCACTCCTATTCAACATAGTGTTGGAAGTTCTGGTCAGGGCAATCAGGCAAGAGAAAGAAATAGAGGGTATTCAATTAGGAGATGAGGAAGCCAAATTGTCCCTGTTTGCAGATGACATAATTGAATATTCAGAAAACCCCATAGTCTCAGCCCAAAATCTCCTTAGGCAACTTCAGCAAAGTCTCAGGATACAAAATCAATGTGCAAAAATCACAAGCATTCCTACACACCATTAACACAAACAGAGAGCCAAATCATGAGTGAACTGCCATTCAAAATTGCTACAAAGAGAATAAAATACCTAGGAATCCAACTTAAAAGGGATGTGAAGGACCTCTTCAAGGAGAACTACAAACGACTGCTCAACGAAATAAAAGAGGACACAAACAAATGGAAGAATATTCCATGCTCATGGATAGGAAGAATCAACATCATGAAAATGGCCATACCACCCAAAGTAATTTATAGATTCAATGCCATTCCCATCAAGCTACCAATGACTTTCTTCACAGAATTGGAAAAAACTATTTTAAAGTTCATACGGAACCAAAAAAGAGCCCGCATTGCCAAGACAATTCTAAGCAAAAAGAACAAAGCTGGAGGCATCACACTACCTGACTTCAAACTATACTACAAGGCTACAGTAACCAAAACAGCATGGTACTGGTACCAAAACAGATATATAGACCAACGGAATAGAACAGAGGCCTCAGAAATAACACCAGACATCTACAATCATCTGATCTTTGATAAACCTGACAAAAATAAGAAATGGGGAAAGGATTCCCTATTTAATAAATGGTGCTGGGAAAACTGGCTAGTTAATATGTAGAAAGTTGAAACTGGATCCCTTCCTCACACTTTATACAAAAGTTAATTCAAGATGGATTAAAGACTTAAATGTTAGACCTAAAACCATAAAAACCCTAGAAGAAAACCTAGGCAATAACATTCAGGACATACACATGGGCAAGGACTTCATGACTAAAACACTAAAAGCAATGGCAACAAAAGCCAAAATAGACAAATGGGATATAATAGCTTCTGTACGGCAAAAGAAACTACCATTAGAGTGAACAGGCAACCTACAGAATGGGAGAAAATTTTTGCAATCTACCCTTTGGACAAAGGGCTAATATCCAGAATCTATAAATAACTCATACAAATTTACAAGAAAAAAAACAACCCTATCAAAAAGTGGGAAAAGGATATGAACAAACACTTCTCAAAAGAAGACATCTATGCAGCCAACAGACACATGGAAAAAATGCTCATCATCACTGGTCATCAGAGAAATGCAAGTCAAAACCACAATGAGATACCATCTCACGCCAGTTAGAATGGTGATCATTTTAAGTCAGGAAACAACAGATGCTGGAGAGGATGTGGAGAAATAGTAACACTTTTACACTGTTGGTGGGAGTGTAAATTAGTTCAACCATTGTGGAAGACAGTATGGTGATTCCTCAAGGATCGAGAACTAGAATTGCCATTTGACCTAGCAATCCCATTACTGGGTATATACCCAAAGGATTATAAATCATGCTACTATAAAGACACATGCACACATATGTTTATTGCAGTACTATTCATAATAGCAAAGACTTGGAACCAACCCAAATGTCCATCAGTTATAGACTGGGTTAAGAAACTGTGGCATGTATACACCATGGAATATTATGCAGCCATAAAAAGGACGAGCTCATGTCCTTTGCAGGGACATGGACAAAGCTGGAAACCATCATCCTCAGTAAACTATCCCAAGGACAGAAAACCAAACACCACATGTTCTCACCCATAGGTGGGAATTGAACAATGAGATCACTTGGACACAGGGCAGGCAACATCACACACCAGGGCCTGTGGGAGGGATAGCATTAGGAGAAATACTTAGTGTAAATGATGAGTTGCTGGGTGCAGCAAACCAACATGTCACATGTATACGTAAGTATCAAACCTGAATGTTGTGCACATGTACCCTAGAACTTAAAGTATAAAAAAAAGACAACTTCATTTATAGAACTTCTCAACTAAAAAAAAAAAAGTATTTAACTTGTAAAATTGCTCTCTCCAGTACTTAACACTTCCTTCTTTAGAATTATAAAAACAAATGATAAACAAACTAAAAACATTATTCCATGTCATTATTACTGCATTTATTCAGTGTCAAAAGTAACATTTGTTAATATTACCACCAATCTCCTCAGGAAAATCTTTTAAAGTATTGCAAAGTTGTCAAGCTCAATATGGTGGATATTCATTTTCCCAAATTTCACTTTTCACTTGAAAGCTGAGATTTTTATCATTGGCAACAAATTCTGTCTCTTAAAGTGACAGGCTCACTTTGTTTTCATAAAAATTATTGACAAAAACACAACACTGAGTAAGCATAATTTGTCAGATTTTTTTAAGTAAAAATCGTATTCCATGGAAAAAGCAGTTAGTTCAGCTCACAACTCAATCACACAAGCACTGTGAGACTCCTATTATACTGTGATACGGAGCACAAGTGCTTTACTCTTATTTTTGTCACATAGAATATTAAAAAGACATGTACTGGCCGGGCGTTGTGGCTCACCTGAGGTCAGGAGGTCGAGACCAGCCTGGCCAACAAGGAGAAACCCTGTCTCTACTGAAAATAGAAAATAAAAAATAAAATAAAATAAGATAAAAAAGACATGCTCTTAAAGGTCAAGATTTAATAAAATTCATCATTTTTATTGCTTCAGTAAGGGCATTCTTATGTAAAACTGACTTTTTTTCCCCATGAGGGGACTCATCAGATTAATTTACTCCGTTTCTATAAGAAGCAACTTATGTTACATTCATTCCAAAAGCTCTTGGGATAATATCCTAACCCAAAATCATTAATATTACCCCTACCTACAGTAATAGTCTTTAAATGTAATTACCTTCATAATCAGTTTAAAAAAAAATAGAAGTTTAAAATTTCAAATATTCATAACGGCCTATTTGGGCTAGCTGAATCACCTTCTCTGGTAAGCTGGGGTGGATGATGTGGTTATGGTTTGCCTGGGAAATAAAATAAACAATACATTTTTGACCTAATGCTCAAAATGCCCTTGGAGGCATTAATCAATTCCAGTTCTGACTCATTTCAGAGGCTTAGAGACAATAATTTAACTGCTCGTGTCACTGTTCCAGGAGGATACAAAGGGGCAAGGGTAATATAGCAGGGAAGAGGCCTCGGGAAGATAAAAGAAGGTCTCTGCTGGCCGGGCGCGGTGGCTCACGCCTGTAATCCCAACACTTTGGGAGGCCAAAGCGGGCAGATCACTAGGTTAGGAGATCGAGACCATCCTGGCTAACACGGTGAAACCCCATCTCTACTGAAAGTACAAAAAATTAGCCTGGCGTGGTGGCGGGCACCTGAGCTACTCCGGAGGCTGAGGCAGGAGAATAGCATGAATCTGGGAAGTGGAGCTTGCAGTGAGCTGAGATCACACCACTGCACTCCAGCCTGGGTGACAGAGAAAGACTCTGTCTCAAAAAAGGAAAAAAAAAAAAAAAGGTTTCTGCTGGTCATGACTGGTCATATCCTCATTGGGATACAGCCACACCTCTGCCTGACCAGAGGCTTGGCTGTTAAGCCCAATGAGTTGAGAGGACAATAATCCTAAAGAGTCACTTCTCCTTGATGCCTCTGCCCCTTGCCGATCTCCTTAATTGGGCCTACTACCAGCACCAATCGGGTTGCTAAGTTAATGGGTTGAATCCCGGGATATTAGTGGGGCTACATTTTACTAGTGAGAAAGGTTAATATGACTTAAAAGTAAGCTCCCACGCATTGTACTCCATATTCTCGCATCCATATCACATGAAGAGCAAGAGAGGGCTTGTCTCTTAGGAGAAAGGCTGATCAGGCTCCTCTTCTTCTCCTTCTTCAGTTGATCTTCAGTATGAGCAAGCAGGGTCAAGACCTACAGATCTAGTGATTTTTCTCTCCTCTTTCTTATTGTAAGCACATTGAATAGACTAGTCCCAAGATTCAGAATTGGGAAATGGAAAGACAGTAAAAGATTCTCTCCTAGTTAGACTTCAAATCTAAATAACATGCTCAGATCCAGCTTATACAAGAAATCAGTGTACTGCATTTCTGTGGTTTGCAAAGCTACTATAAAGAGGCTGTTTGAGTCTCATTATCCTATTGAGAGTTTTGTGCAAAACTCCACCAGAAATCCCATGGAGGGTGGGAAGAGTCAGAGAACAATTTAAGCATTCCTCAGTCCTTGGTTTTAACACCATCATAATATCAAAAAGCCCTACCCAAAACCCTTCACACCTGTCTCTCCTATGTCTTATTCCTATCAGCAGTGGCACCTAGTATAATGCCTATTTTGTAACACAATAAATGTGTACCACCCCAGGTACTATCATCAATGATTCCCTTTTTCTGGACAAATCTCAATCAAGCTCTTCAAACACAAAAGGGTACTGACTACAGATAGCTGTAACCACTACAACCAGCATCTATTGAGCTTAGTACCAGCTTATTTAATCATCACCATAACCTCACGGTGGGGGTTGGATATTATAACATCCATTTTACAGACGAGCAAACTGAATCTTAGACAGGCCAAATAACTTGACCAAGACAATAAAGCCAGTATGCTGCACAGTGACAACTAGATATTTCTTTTTTTTTTTTTTTTGAAACGGAGTCTCACTCTGTCACCCAGGCTGGAGTGCAGCGGCACGATCTGGGCTCACTGCTGGCTCCACCTCCTGGGTTCACGCCATTCTCCTGCCTCAGCCTCCAGAGTAGCTGGGACTACAGGCGCCCGCCACCATGCCTGGCTAATTTTTTGTATTTTTAGTAGAGACAGGGTTTCACTGTGTTAGCCAGGATGGTCTCAATCTCCTGACCTCACGATCTGCCTGCCTCGGCCTCCCAAAGTGCTGGGATTATAGGCGTGAGCCACCGCACCTATATCTAAGAAACTAGATATTTCTTAGAGTCATCATTCTATATCCCCTCTGAGTTTTTCAGGCATTTTTATGTCTGTAATCAAAAACAACAAGATATATGCTGATATTAGAATTACACAATAAAGATATTACCATTAACAATAAAGATTAAAAGAAAGAAATTTTCTAAGGAAAATTATTTGTAAAATATTCAGGATTGCAAAATTACCTGAAACCAACTAACCACCACTATTCTTGGTCTATTAATTTCTAAATAGTATACTTTGAAGATTCCAAGGAAGACATATGTCACTTATCCAAAATTGTACTCATCTTGCTTTTAGGGTAATCAACATAATCCAGTGAAAATTAACTCTATACTGATGCTATAGACTGAATTCTGTGTTTCCCCAACATTCATGTTAAAATTCTAACCCCCAGTGTGATGGCATTAGGAGGAGGAGACTTTGGAGAGTGAGGTCATAATGATGGAGACTACCGAGAGTTCTGTCACCCCTTCTGCCACGTAAGGACACAGCAAGAAGACAGCCATCTATGAACCAGGAAGTGGGCTCTCCCAGACAACAAATCTGCTGGCACCTTGATCTTGTACTTCCCAGCCTCCAGAACTGTGAGCAATAAACTTCTGTTGCTTATAAGCCACCCAGTCTATCGTATTCTGTTATAGCAGCCTGAGCTCCTAATGAATTGTCATCTTTAGCAGGACTAATGTCCTATTAATGACTTTTTTTAATGCACATTTTCCTGGGCAGGTCAGCACTGTGCTTGGATTCATACAGTCTTCTACAGATAATGAGCAGGTTCATCTATGTGTAAAAATCAATGTGTGGCTGAAGGAATGATGTTCATTTTTGCTTACGTCTTTTAGGCATAGAACACTGTATGTTTCCAATCTGTTACTAACAATGATAATGACCCCAACTGATATTCTAGTTACTAGAATCTAGTTCTTAACAGCAACAAAGAAGCCAGTCAGCATTCAGGTTCCAAAATACATTTGCTACATGATCAAAGGTCAAAGTTGCATTCATTTTTAGGCAAAGACTATTAACTAGCATTAGTGATCAGTTTCTCCAACATTTCTGAAAAGGCTTCTGACTACTTTGTCATATGGCTTTTAAAAATTAGTCCTTGAATGGCTAGGCACAGTGGCTCACGCCTGTAATCCCAGCACTTTGGGAGGCCAAGGTGGGTGGGTCACTTAAGGGCAGGAGTTCAAGACCAGCCTGGCCAATATGCTGAAACCCCATCTCTACTAAAAAAAAAAATACAAAAAAATTGTCCGGACCTGGTGGCAGGAGCCTGTAATCCCAGCTACTTGGGAGGCTGAGGCAGGAGAATCGTTTGAACCTCGGAGGTGGAGGTTGCAGTGAGCTGAGATCACACCACTGCACTACAGCCTAGGTGATAGAGCAAGACTTTGTCTCAAAAAAAATAAAGTTCTTGAAAACAATCCAAGTAAAGTGTTCTGAAGGACTAAGCAAAATTTTGCATTGTACAAATTCTTTCACAGCCATGAGGCACTCCTCACAACAGTCCTGTGAGGGAGGTTGCTTTTTTATAATATTTCACAAACAGAGACAGTGAGGTAAAGTGAAAGGTATGGCAAAATGGGATCAACATAGATTAATAATTTTATTTCACTAAATTTGTTCAGGGATACATACTTCAGAAACGCTTAGAGAGGATTTTATCTATGGACTTGATGAAGAACTAAGATGGAACGAGACTGCCTGAAAAGTTGAGGTTTAAGACATACACGCAGCCGCGTAAGCACTGGGTATTTGCTTAAGGCATTTATGGAGGAGAACTGAAGTTATCATGATAATATCTTGCTAGAGGCATAAATCACCTCTCAGGCTTTCTTTTGAGGGTTCAAAAACAAAAAACAACTCACTTCATTTTATATGCAATTTAAAATCTGATCTTTAACAAGCAATCCTCTTTCCAGTCTTTCTTTCTTTAATATTATCAAATAAAATGGCAGAGAAAAATTCCCTTTCATCCTCAATACTACCCATTAAGTATGCTCCTTCCTCCAAACAGCGTGCTTCCCTTGAATAATATACAGCGGTTCCGAAATAGTTTGTTACCCTCTTTAGCAAAAACATCTACAAAATTAAATTTCTTAAATGTTGATGAACAATTAAGAGTGTTACACAGGGGAAAAAAAACAAAAAAAAAACCTTCCAAGGCCAGCCCAATCACTTCTTTTTAGACGTAAAAACTAAGGCCCATGGAGGTTAAGAGATATGTCCAAGATCGTATTTAGTTAATGAAAGAGCTGGGATTAGGAAGAACCCAGTTATAGACACCTTCTCTCACCCAGTGTGATCCTTCTGTAAGGAGGTACTGGTTTTGGTTCTCCTTTCTTAATGCTAGCTGACAAAGCCCAGCCAGAGCTACCTAACGAAGATACTGCTCACTGCCAAGCACACCAAGGGCACAGCCTTCTACAGGAGCCACAGCTAAGGAGGCACTTGTCAATTCCCCCTCATGCCATGACACAAACATGAGCATCACAGACTCTTCCTGTCCTCTGGCTGCCTTCTGAGGCTTGCAGCTTTCCATGATGAAGAATGGAAACCATGACACAACAGTGGCAACAGGCTTTTAGTATCATCTAGAAGCCTCCCCTCCCTCACATGGAAAGAAAACGTGAACCAGTGTTTTCCTCGTCTTCTGAGGTGCTCCAGTAGATGCCCCAGACAGGACAGCTCAACCTTCTCTGTGGCAGGATCAGAAATGACAGGAAATGCTTACAAACTGAATGCTGGTGGCTGCCACCATGACAGGCTGCGCATCATCCTATGAACAGACAAATCAGCTTCAGCACAGTTGGAGTTCCTGGGGGTATTCACTTCTACTCTTGCGCTGCTCAAAATGTCCAGGCTGTCCAGACTGAATCATAATCATAGCAATTCTTGATATTATTCTGCTCAGAAGGGATAAGTGGTAACATCTCACTAATCAAAACACACAGGAGTTACTGTGTCTTTACAAGACATTCTACTTTGAAGGGAAAATGGGAGGCGATAGGGCAAGGCATAACTAAAGAAGGTTAGAGAGGTGGCTCAGGGTATGAAGAAGAAGGTAGACACAGATATGTTCTTTTCACTTGAAGAGTGGAGAGCGGATAAACTTGAAACAGCTCTTATTACTCACTTACATCCCTGGAAACCAACAGATGGGATCTCTCATTTCCAAGTTCTAATGTATTTCATGTTCATGCTCAGCTGCAGGACACCGGGTTTGCCAAACACCAATAAGCTGTTGAGAGTGAGGTGAGTATCAAGAATCTACAGCTAGATTGTCTCCCTCCACTGCACAAGGAAAGTGCTCACTTTAGGTGAATTTCCACAAAAGGCAGTAAGTATGTGGGTCCACAGACATGGACATGGAAGATAACCAGTGTTCATAAAAAATATTTCCTTTTTTAGTATAAAAAATATAGAGGCAACCCCTAAGGGTAATTTACATCTACTCTTTGAAAGGGCTCATTATGAGTACTGCAGCAACTAATTATTATCCTGCTGGATAGTCAACAGAATAGCTATTACGTTCAAATAGCTAATATTAAGGCAACCTAGAAAATAAACCTCAAGAAGGCCCTAGTCTGTTTCATTCTGATCATTTTTGAAATCAGTCCTTGAATACTAGGCCCCAAAACTCTTGAGATGAAAAGTTTTGATTCCTATCAACCAGCCACCTTAGTGCCTGGGCTTCTTTCTTGGATTGTTCAAAGCTGGATATCCACATCTCTCGCAAAGATCTCAAAGGTGGAGCCCGGAGTGGTGAGAAAGCAAACACTGTGGGCTTTGGGCAACTCAGGTGGGTATCTTCTGCCTTCCATCTTTTGGGTGGTAAGCCCTGCATGAAGAGAAGAGACAAATGAATTAAAAACATGTGATAAGGAAGCACAATTCCTGTGTTCCCATCTCACAATAATGGAACGCAGCCCAGACTTTTCTTAAAGCAACAGCTTTACCCCATGGAGTTAAAGGGGAAAGAAAGCATCTCACATGTTGCCTCACTTAATTCTTATGGCAAGCATATTAAATAGGTGCTACTACCCCATTTTACAGGAGTGGAAACTAAAGCACAAAAAAGTTACATAAATTGCCCCAAACAGTATATACTTAAGATCGAATGTCGTTCTCTTTAGATTCTAAAGCCTTCCCCTCTCCCTGGTTATTTATCTGTTGATTTGTTTATTCCTTTTCCCCCTATTATCCCACCCCCACCCTCCTCCCCATAGGCACAGTTCTTTATATTTGCATGTAAGTGTATTTGAATACTCATTGCGAAATGTGTTCTCAATCTCTGGGCATTTATTTTTAATATACTTATATGTTACTGTATATCGCATTTGTTTGCTACTTTTTCACCATGCACTGTTTTTACGTTTATCTATGTTGTCACATGTTACAACTAATCCCTAGTTTTTAATATATTTCCACTGCACTCAACTGTCCCCAGTACTAAGATGTTTCCACCCAACAATAATGATACCTGACATTTGCATAATACCTCCCAGCTTCAAAATGCCGCCACAAGCTTGGTCTGTGCTCAGTCTCAGCTTATTTCCATGGTCTCCTAACTAACCCCTTAATTCTTCGTTTGATCCTCTGCAGGCTACACTCAGCAGCCCTTCTCATTCCAAGTTAAAGTCCAAGTCCTTAAAATGGCCTACATGTTCAGGATTTGACCTTCCAATAATTTAGAAGCGAGAAAGAGAGAAAATTTCAAAAAAAATTAAAAGAGAAAAAGGGGAGACAGAAAAACTCCAGAATAACAGAGTGAACACACATATCCAATTTCATTTCCTCCAGAAACGCCATTAAAATGAGAGTAAAAGGACTGTTCTCGAAAGGCATTAACCTGTAAGAACTGGGAGAATGGAAGAGGGCAGAAGAGTAACAAAACACAGAAGTAGGAAAATTAACAACTTCACAGTGGGAAAACCTAGCACATGCCACCTGAACTAAGCAATCGAAGCTAATGTTACCAGTTACACATTATGTTGGTATAATGCATCCCCGGATACAGGGGTCCTCAGCTCCCAAGTCATTAACTAGTACTGTTCCGTAGCCTGTTAGGAATGGGGCTGCAGGGCAGGAGGTGAGCAGCACGCATGTGAGCATTGCCGCCTGAGCTCTGCCTCCTGTCAGCTCATCAGCGGCATTAGATTCTCCTAAGAAGGTGAACCTTATTGTGAACTGCACACACGAGGAATCCAGCTTGCTCACTCCTTGTAAGCGTCTAATCTCCCACCCACCCACCGGTTTGTGGAAAAACTGTCTTCCACAAAATCAGTCTCTGGTACCAAAAAGGTTGGGAACAGCTGCCCTAATAGGATGCAATGAGAACACGTTTACCTCTGTGGTATTATTCCCCAAAATCCATAACCCAAGTGTTAACATGAGAAGACACCAGACAAACCATATGAAGAGACATTCTACAAAATACTGACCAGTACTCTTCAAAAGTTATTAAAAATAAGAAAAAGCTTGAGCAACCGTCACAGATTGGAGGAGACTAATGAAACGTGCTTGTTTAATTACAGCCTGGTATCCGGGATTTGATCCTACAGCAGACAGAGGATGTTACAGAAATATGGCCAAATACGACTAAAGAGAAATATGACTAGACTCTGCAGTTTAGCAGTTTAGCTAGCAGTAATATGCCAATATGAATTTATTGGTGACAAATGTACCACAGTTACATAAAATGACAGCATGAGGGGAAGCCAGGGAAAGGGCATACAGAACTCTGAACTGTCTTTAAAATGTTCTGTAAACAAAATTAAGTTTTTTTAGTAAAAGACAATGGCAAAATGCCTTCAAAATTCTGAGGAAAATGGATGTACATTTTAGTGGTTTACAGTCAGCTAACCTATTGCTTAAGTTTAGGGTAGAATGAAGACATTTTCTTTCCTTTCTTTGTTTTTTTTTGTTTGTTTGTTTGTTTTTTGAGAGGGAGTCTCCCTGTGTCCCCCAGGCTGGAGTGCAGTGGCGCGATCTCGGCTCACAGTAACCTCTGCCTCCTGGGTTTTAGTGAGTCTCCTGCCTCAGCCTCCCAAGTAGCTGAGACTACAGGTGCTGGCCACTATGTCCGGCTAATTTATTTATTTATTTATTGTATTTTTAGTAGACACGAGGTTTCACCATGTTGGTCAGGTTGGTCTCGAAATCCTGACCTCAGGTGATCCACCTGCTTCAGCCTCCCAAAGTGCTGGGAATACAGGTGTGAGCCACCATGCTCGGCTGAAATGAAGACATTTTCATACATTCTCCCATGTACCTCTTCTCAGGAAGCGACTGAAGAGTATGATCATCCAAAACAAGAGAATAAACTAAGAAAACAGGAGACATAGCGTGCAGGAAACAGATGTCAACAGAAGAGAAAAAAAGAAAAGAAAGAAACTTCCCAAAATGCTGGGGAAGTGACATCTCAGGCTGCTGCTCCACACTAAGGTAGAGGACAATGAGCACACATGGGAGTGGGTCGGAGGCTCTGGGAGAGATCCCTTCCACAAGGTCAAGAGAGCTGGACACCTGCCATATCTCAGCATCTTCAGAGGAGAGTTAAACAATCAACAAAGACTGAATGACTGACAGGTACATGGAAAAATAATCAAATAAGAAGGCAATTATTACCTGGGAAAAAAACAAAAAACTGTATATCTAAGGGGGAAAATGATAGTGTACTATGTGGTTTATTTTTTAATAATAGTCACACAGTCATAATCAAACACTGAATATTTTTTTAAAAAGTATGTAAATGTGTTACTTAGAAACAGAGAGTAAATAGGCCAGGTGTGGTGGCTCACTCCTGTAATCCCAGCATTTTGGGAGGCCAAGGCAGGTGGATAACTTGAGGTGAAGAGTTCAAGCCCAACATGGTGAAACCCTGGCCAACATGGTGAAACCCTGTCTCTACCAAAAATACAAAAATTAGCCGGGCGTACTGGCATGTGCCTGTAATCTCAGCTACTCAGGAGGCTGAGGCAGGAGAATCACTTGAGCCCGGGAAACAGAGGTTACAGCGGGCCAAGATCATGCCACTGCATGCCAGCCTGGATGACAGAGTAAGACTCCATCTCAAGAAAAAAAAAAAAAAAAAACAGAAAAAGAAACATTAAGTAAATACCAAAATAATTAAATAATTAGCTAAATATTGTGGTTGCTTCTTGTGAAAGGACACAAAAGGGAAAAGAAGTGGAAGACCGCTGTTTTTATTAACTTTGTAGAAATAATTGATTCTTCAATCTACATGCATGTATTTATTTTTCTTTAAAAAAAAAACAACTGTCTTAATGGGAAGACAGTCAGGTTTATAATAATTAGAATCTTCATCCATCCCAAATTTAGAAAGCATAGCAGAAAAACCAGCTTGGAAATATAAAAATGTGGGTGCTACCTATGATTGGCTCAACATATGTTCTTTTCCTTAAAACTCCCATAGGAAATATATGAAGAGATACTAGGAGTATTTAGTGTGAAGAGGTGATGACTCGGAACGAACAGAGTTTGTCTTCAAGCAAAGAAGTCCCTTCAAGTGAAGGGACTATGTAAGTGGAAATGTGAATTAACTTGTTTGGTAAAATGTGAAGGACAGAGATTGCCAAGTCCTCCTTTCTCTTGGGAACCACTGATGGAATATCATGAAGTCTCATTTCCAAGGGCCTAGACCTTGAGCAAGAATTCTTTACCAAGCACAGAGAACCACAGTGCAAACTGAAATTGCAAACCATTAGGAATGCTAAGACTTAAAATCTGAGAAATCTATGAATACCAAGTTCAAAGGACCAAAGGTAGGCTCAAAATTGTGATTACGTTAGCCAGAGTTCATGGCTGGATAGAGACTGGATTTGAAGCAAGAGTAGAACAAAATCAAGTAAGGAGATGCAAAACAACTTTCAACTTTTGAGAGGCCACTGTTCACCCCTACTGGCTGGTAGGTACAGATGCCAGACTGTATCCTGACAAACTGAGGAATCAGAGCAGGTAGCTAAGAATTGATTATAAAGGCCGGGCACAGTGGCTCACACCTGTAACCTCAGCAATTTGGGAGGCCGAGGCAGGTGGATCACGAGGTCAGGAGTTCAAGACCAGCCTGGCCAACATAGTGAAACCTCATCTCTACTAAAAATATAAAAAATTAGCTGGGTGTGGTGGCATACGCCTGTAATCCCAGTTACTCAGGAGGCTGAGGCAGGAGAAGCACTTGAACCTGGAAGGCAGAGGTTGCAGTGAGCTAAGATCGTGCCATTGCACTCCAGCCTGGGCAACAGTGCAAGACTCCGTCTCAAAAAAAAAAAAGAATTCACTATAAAAGGGGAAGTTTCAGTTCAATAGAAAGAACCATATAAATGTCAAGACAAACAAAAGATAAAATAAGCTACCTTTAAAAAGAATGAAATCACCAACACTGAAAATGCCCCAGCACAAATTAATGGACACCTTGTTCATGACACTCGAGTCACCAGTCAGCTGGTAATTGTACGGATCACATAACCTTCCATGGTCTTCCCAACCCTGACCTTGCATAACTGTTTATATGAGAAAGTCAGTAATAATACCCTATTTCCTTCCTTGCCTTCCCACTCAGGAGAGGAGCCCATTAAGTGTAGGATAAAGTTCCAACTCAAGGTGACATCACAGAGAAAAGAATCTTACGAAATGAACTCTTTTCACTCTAATATTCTGCCAGAAATATTTCACAGTATGACCCGAAGGAAGTGTGTCTGATGAAGTAGTTATGACAGTTTTAGAAGTAACTTTAGTTTCAGCATCCCTTTCCAGCTGAGGTCTCGGGCAGAAAAACCAGCTGTTTCTAAAGTATGATTTTTAAAAGATTTTGTTTCCAAAGAGAACATGGTTCCTAGCAATGAGAAAAATACAGATAATCCTCAAATTCATAACTTCTTGAGCCCATCAGGGAACTGAATTCCGGAGGGTGACAAAGCCCTTTTGAGGAAAGGTGGATAATCTGTTTCACCTTTGGCAGAACACAGGAGAAGAGGTGATCACCATAAAAGCAGGTCACAAGAAATCAGTTAAAATTTTAATAAATTCTTAGCAGTGGAGTAACCATATCAGCTGGAATAGCTGGGATGCCCAGACACAAAAATGAGAGTTCAAACTCATCAAAAGCTCTTTTCTATGGGCCTCCATCAAATGCTCAGAAGGAAGACTGGGGGCAGCACAGGATTGGAAAGGATCCCCCTCCTTGGCACGGCACGGTGGACGATCTTTCTCTGCTAGGGGACATTCAGGAAGCCCCTCCACTCTCCCCAGACCTTTTCCTCATAAATATAAAAGCCTTAAGCCACTGCGGGAGCGGTAGCACACCCTTCTGCTCCCAGATCCAAGGGAAAAATCTATTACTTCTGGGGGAAAAGGAGAAGTAAAACTCCTCTTTCTCATGGTTGGGGGCAGGATGGAAACCATTTTGGGCCTAGGATCCTATCATGATACCAGAAGTTACACCACTGGAGAGGGGCATAAACTTTCCCTCCAAACTAACCACAGATACAAGGCAGAGCTTGGCTGCCAAGGGAAGAAGAGTCAAGGACACTGGAAAAGCTTCACCCCTGAGACCCAGGATCCAGAACCTGCCTAAGCCTGAGGCTGTGAAGATAGCAAAGAAATTGCCCTACTCCCAACATAAACCTACTGCTAAGGAATGAGTAACAGGAGTTTGCTGGTGGGGAGAAGCAAGAATATTGAAATAGACCTCATCTGTGGCACAGCAATGCAGGAATTGCTAAAAGCTGAGGGTGGAGGAGAAATACTGAGAAAAACTCTTTAACACCCCAGGCCCCACTTTAAACATAGGCAATAGCAGTGCTTAGCTACTGGATAATTATTATTACTGGAAACACTTGAAACCTGGGGAGCACAAAAGGTAACAATAGCAACACAAAATCCAAATCTAGCTCAACTCTTTACTAAACTGACTCTACCTCCCTAATATGGTTTGGTTTTATGTCCCCACCCAAATGTCATCTTGAATTGTAATCCCCACGTGTCAAGGGAGGGAACTGGTGGGAGGCGATTAGATCATGGGGGTGATCTCCCCCATGCTGTTGTCGTGATAGTGAGTTCTCACGAGATCTGATGGTTTAAATGTGTGGCATTTCCTCTCTCTCCCCCTCTCTCCCTCCCTCCCCTCCTGCTTTGCCATGGTAAGATGTGTTTGCTTCCTCACTTTGCTTTCCACCATGATTCTAAGTTTCCGAAGGCCTCCCTCGCCATGCAGAACTGTGAGTCAATTAAACCTCTTTCCTTATAAATTACCCAGTCTTGGTTGGTTCTTTATAAGCAGTGGGAAATGGAGTAATACACATCCCTCCTCCCCTACCTACACACATTAACAGCCTTGACAGAAAAGAGGCACGTCCATTGCCACACGTAAACATTGATCTCAGTCTCTATGCTTTTGTACATAATGTCCAGGAATCAAAAAAAAAAAAAATCATGAAACACATAAAAAGAGGGAAAAAAAAAAACACTGTCAAGAGATAAAGCCATCAACAGAACCAGACTCATAAATGACTCAGATGTTGGAACTATCAGGGAGGAACTTTAAACTACCATTAATATGTTAAAGAATATAGTAGAAGGCTGGGCGCAGTGGCTCACATCTGTAATCCCCGCACTTTGGGAAGCCAAGGCAGGTGGATCACGAGGTCAGGAGTTCTATACCAGCATGGCCAACATGGCGAAACCCCGTCTCTACTAAAAATACAAAAATTAGCCAGGTGTGGTGGCATGCACCTGTAGTCCCGGCTAGTCAGGATGCTGAGACAGGATAATTACTTGAATCCAGGAGGCAGAGGTTGCAGTGAGCTGAGATCATACCACTGCACTCCAGCCTGGGCAACAGAGTGAGACTCTGTCTAAAAAAAAAAAAAATTTGAGGGGGATGCCAAGATGGCTGAATAGGAACAGCTCCAGCCTCCAGCTCCCAGCATGAGCGACACAGAAGAGGGGTGATTTCTGCATTTCCAACTGAGGTACTGGGTTCATCTCACTGGGGTGTGTTGGACAGTTGGTGCAGGACAGTGTGTGCAGCCCAACAAGCGAGAGCTGAAGCAGGGCGAGGCATCACCTCACTGGGGAAGCGCAAGGGGGAAGGGAATTCCTTTTCCTAGCCAAGAGAAACCGTGACACACAATATCTGGAAAATCAGGTCACTCCCACCTAATACTGTGCTTTTCCAAGGGTCTTAGCAAACAGCACACCAGGAGATTATATCCTGTGCCTGGCTCTGAGGGTCCCACACCCACAGAGCCTCCCTCATTGCTAGCACAGCAGTCTGAGATGTAACTACAAGGCAGCAGGAAGGCTGGGGTAGGGGCACCCACCATTGCTGAGGCTTAAGTAGGTAAACAAAGTGACTGGGAAGCCACTCAGCTCAAGGAGGCCTCCTCAGCTCAAGGAGGCCTGCGTGCCTCTGTAGACTCCACCTCTGGGGACAGGGCATAGCTAAACAAAAGCAGCAGAAACCTCTGCAGATATAAATGTCCCTGTCTGACAGCTTTGAAGAGAGTAGTGATTCTCCTAGCACAGAAGTTGAGATCTGAGAACGGACAGGCTGACTGCTCAAGTGGGTCCCTGACCCTCGAGTAGCCCAACTGGGAGAGCCTAACTGGGAGTAGCCTAACTGGAGTGGACCTCAAGCAAACTCCAACAGACCTGCAGCTGAGGGTCCTGACTGTTAGAAGGAAAACTAACAAACGGAAAGGACATCCACACCAAAACCCTATCTGTACGTCACCATCATCAAAAACCAAAGGTAGATAAAACCACAAAGATGGGGAAAAAGCAATGCAGAAAAGCTAAAAATTCAAAACATCAGAGCGCCTCTCCCCCTCCAAAGGAACACAGCTCCTCACCAGCAACGGAACAAACCTGGATGGAGAATGACTTTAACGAGTTCAGAGAAGAAGACTTCAGTCGATCAAACTTCTCAGAGCTAAAGGAGGAACCACAAACCTAGTGCAAAGAAACTAAAAACCTTGAAAAAAGATTTGACAAATGGATAACCAGAATAACCAATGCAGAGAAGTCCATAAACGAACTGATAGACATGAAAACCATGACATGAGAACTACGAGACAAATGCACAAGCTTCAGTAACTGACTCAATCAACTGGAAGAAAGAGTATCAGTGATTGAAGATCAAATGAATGAAATGAAGCAAGAAGAGAAAAAAGAGTGAAAAGAAATGAACAAAGCCTCCAAGAAATGTGGGATTATGTGAAAAGACCAAATCTATGTCTGATTGGTGTTCCTGAAAGTGACGGGGAGAATGTAACCAAGTTGCAAAAACACTCTGCAGGATATTATCCAGGAGAACTTCCCCAATCTACTAAGGCAGGCCAACATTCAAATGCAGGAAATACAGAGAACACCACAAAGACACACCTCGAGAAGAGCAACTCCAAGATACATATTTGTCAGATTCACCAAAGTTGAAATGAAGGAAAAAATGTTAAGGGCAGCCAGAGAGAAAGGTCAGGTTACCCACAAAGGGAAGCCCATCAGACTAACAGCAGATCTCTTGGCAGAAACCCTACAAGCCAGAAGAGAGTGGGATTCTTAAAGAAAAGAATTTTCAACCCAGAATTTCATATCCAGCCAAACTAAGTTTATAAGTGAAGGAGAAATAAAATTCTTTACAGATAAGCAAATGCTGAGAGATTTTGTCACCGCCAGGCCCAGGCCTGCCCTACAAGAGCTCCTGAGGGAAGCACTAAACATGGAAAGGAACAACCAGTACCAGCCATTGCAAAAAGATGCCAAAATATAAAGACCATTGATGCTAGGAAGAAACTGCATCAACTAACGAGCAAAATAACCAGCTAACATCATAATGAAAGGATCGAATTCACACATGATAATATTAACCTTAAATGTAAATGGGCTAAAGGGTCCAATTAAAAGACACAGACTGGCAAATTGGATAAAGAGTCAAGACCCATCAGTTTGCTATATTCAGGAGACCCATCTCACGTGCAGAGACACACATAGGCTCAAAATAAAGGGATGGAGGAAGATCTACCAAGCAAATGGAAAACAAAAAAAGGCAGGGGTTGCAATCCTAGTCTCTGATAAAACAGACTTTAAACCAAGAGAGATCAAAAGAGACAAAGAAGGCCATTACATAACAGTAAAGGGATCAATTAAATAAGAAGAGCCTAAATATATATGCACCCAATACAACAGCACCCAGATTCATAAAGCAAGTCCTTAGAGACTTACAAAGAGACTTAGACTCCCACACAATAATAATGGTAGACTTTAACTCCCCACTCTCAAATGAGACAGATCAACAACACAGAAGGTTAACAAGAATATCCAGGACTTGAACTCAGCTCTGCACCAAGCAGACCTAATAGACATCCACAGAACTCTCCACCCCAAATCAAC
>NW_012118710.1:9718919-9720849 GCF_000951035.1 Colobus angolensis palliatus | reverse complement strand
CTAGGAATCCAACTTACAAGGGATGTGAAAGACCTCTTCAAGAACTACAAACCACTGCTCAATGAAATAAAAGAGGACACAAACAAATGGAAGAACATTCCATGCCCATGGATAGAAGGAATCAGTATCATGAAAATGGCCATACTGCCTAAGGTAATGTATAGATTCAATGCCATCCCCATTAAGCTACCAATTACTTTCTTCACAGAATTGGAAAAAACTACTTTCAAGTTCATGTGGAACCAAAAAAGAGCCCACACTGCCAAGACAATCCTAAGTCAAAAGAACATAGCTGGAGGCATCACACTACCTGATTTCAGACTATACTACAAGGCTACAGTAACCAAAACAGCATGGTACTGGTACCAAAACACAGATATAGACCAATGGAACAGAACAGAGCCCTCAGAAATAACACCACACATCTACAACTATCTGATCTTTGACAAACCTCACAAAAACAAGAAATGGGGAAAGGATTCTCTATTTAATAAATGGTGCTGGGAAAACTGGCTAGCCATAAGTAGAAAGTTGAAACTGGATCCCTTCCTTACTCCTTATACAAAAATCAATTCAAGATGGATTAGAGACTTAAATGCTAGAACTAAAACCATAAAAACCCTAGAAGAAAACCTAGGCAATACCATTCAGGACATAGCCATAGGCAAGGACTTCATGTCTAAAACACCAACAGCAATGGCAACAAAAGCCAACATTGACAAATGGGATCTAATTAAACTAAAGACTTTCTGCAGAGCAAAAGAAACTACCATCAGAGTGAACAGGCAACCTACAGAATGGGAGAAAATTTTTGCAATCTACTCATCTGACAAAGGGCTAATATCCAGAACCTACAAAGAACTCAAACAAATTTACAAGAAAAAAACAACCCCAACAACAAGTGGGCAAAGGATATGAATAGACACTTCTCAAAAGAAGACATTTATGCAGCCAACAGACAAATGAAAAAATGCTCATCATCACTAGCCATCAGAGAAATGCAAATCAAAACCACAATGAGATACCATCTCACACCAGTTAGAATGGCAATCATTCAAAAGTCAGGAAACAACAGGTGCTGGAGAGGATGTGGAGAAACAGGAACACTTTTACACTGTTTTTGGGAGTGTAAATTAGTTCAACCATTGTGGAAGACAGTGTGGCGACTCCTCAAGGATCTAGAACTAGAAATACCATTTGACCCAGCCATCCCATTACTGGGTATATACCCCAAGGATCATAAATCATGCTGCTATAAAGACACATGCACACGTATGTTTACCGTAGCACTATTCACAATAGCAAAGACTTGGAACCAACCCAAATGTCCATCAATGACAGACTGGATGAAGAAAATGTGGCACATATACACCATGGAATACTATGCAGCCATAAAAAGGATGAGTTCGTGTTCTTTGTAGGGACATGGATGCAGCTGGAAACCATCATTTTCAGCAAACTATAGCAAGAACAGAAAACCAAACACCGCGTGTTCTCACTCATAGGTGGGAATTGAACAATGAGATCACTTGGACACGGGAAAGGGAACATCACACACCAGGGCCTGTTGTGGGGTGGGGGGAGGGGGGAGGGATAGCATTAGGAGATATATCTAATGTAAATGATGAGTTAATGGGTACAGCACACCAACATGGCACATGTATACATATATAACAAACCTGCACGTTGTGCATATCTACCCTAGAACATAAAGTATAATTAAAAATATATATTTTATATATACATATAGTAGAAAAGGGAGACAATATGCATGATATGCATGAACCTAAGGGGAATTTCAGCAGGGAGATGTAATATAAAACAGAAGTCAAATGGAAATGCTAGGTTTCTGCAGCTAAAGAGATGGTGAATTAGGTGATCCCTAAGCTAGTTTCAATTCTGACATTGCATGATTCTAAGACCACCACTT
>NW_012118710.1:9695793-9717924 GCF_000951035.1 Colobus angolensis palliatus | reverse complement strand
AGGCATGGTGACATGCACCTGTAATCCTAGCTACTCAGGAGGATGAGATGGAAGGGTCACTTGAGTCCAGGAAGTCAAAGCTATAGTGAACCATGACCACACAACTGCACTTCAGCCTGGGCAACAGAGCAAGACCCTGTCTTAATCAATCAATCAAATTTTTATATGTATCTATAAAATATATAAAGCAATGGAAAATTACTACAGGCAACTCCAGTTCAAAAGTAAATTCTATTAACCTTAAGACTGTCTGTTTTGTTCAGTTTAAATACAGACAGGAAATCACCAAATTATCTTGTCTTTTAGTCCTTTCATACTAAATCTTTTTTTCCTAGAAGCCTTCGCCCAGTTTTATAGCTTATCATTCTAACTTAAAAAGAAATCCAAACTATTTAAAACATCACGTTTAATCTGTAGGAAGAAAAATTTTGACCAAAGGTACATCTATTTTTGAACAACTGACAACGTGATACAGGAAGTATAAGATCTTACCCTTCATAGATGGTAGATAAAAGTTTGTTCAAAGAAAGGTGATACAGGAAGTGTAAGGTCTTACCCTTCATAGATAGTAGATAAAAGTTTGTTCAAAGAAAGGACATGTAAAGTAGTTCATGCTCTCCTGGTAAGTGCCCATTTGATGACGTAGGGTTATTATTTCTGGTGGTGATTTAGTACCAAAGGATGTCTTATGCTAGAAAGCTTTAAAATGAAGAGAGTGCACTTAAATGCAGCATTTGTTACGAGTTCATCTTCTTAGCATGGTAGTTAATGGAATCGCTGTAACAGCTGTATTCTGATACTGTGGCGGTAGTACTAACAGCTGGCTGCCAGTGATTAAGATGGCCTTTTGGAAGACTCTTGTAGAACATTTACCAAAAGTATCCAGATCTTCCACATTAGAGAATTTTTCCTTCACAGTGCACAAAGCTTATTCCTTTATTTAATAATGTCTATCTAAATTGTAAGCCCTATGACAAGGGACCATGTCTTTTCTTGCTTACCATTATCTAGCACAATAATGCCTGAATCAGAGTGCACCTTCAATACAATTTTTTTCAACTACTTTGTTTAATAAATAAAATAATCTGGGCACAGTGGCTAATACATGCAATCCCAGCACTTTAGGAGGCTGATCGGGCACATTACTTGAGCTAAGGACTTCGAGACCAACCTGGGCAACATGGCAAAACTCCATCTCTACAAAAAATACAAAAATTTGCCAGGCATGGTGGCATGCGCCTAAAGTCCCAGCTACTTGGGAGGCTGAGATGGGAGGACCACTCAAGCCTGGGAGTTGGAGGTTACAGTGAGCCGAGATCACACTACTGTACTCCAGCCTGGGTGATAGAGATCCTGTTTCAATCAATCAATTGGAGACTTCCAAATAAAAAATGATTGACTAGACACACACTTTTAATTTCATTCCCTCCTGAAATCCCATAAAATGACAGTAAGGTGCTTTTTACTATGGCATAGATTCCTGAAGAAAAACAAAATGATAAAGAAAACAAAAAAATTTGGAAGTTGCAAAGTTAACAGATGGGTGGCAAATGACTTAGTTATAGATGTGAGAAAGATGAGTTCTAAGAAGCAGTAGGAAAGCAGAAAAGCAACTCAACGTTCACTGCAGCATGCACAAGATGCTGCAGAATTTGGTGGCACACAGAACCTCTGGAAATGGATGTAAAGAAGGGGCTGAAAGGGAAGTGGCTGCCCGTTTTGTAGGAGGCAACTGAAGACCCAAATCATCACTGTGCACAAGCAAGAAACTGATGTTCTCCTACCCCAGCAGCAGTTGAGTATCATCCAAAGAAACTTAACAGTAGATCATTAGACTTGGGGAGAGCAGGCATGAACAAGGGTAAGAATACCACCGTGTAGAGCATTCCTGAACTTCTCAACTTCCTCTATCCCTTGCTCCACCTGTGCAGGGCTCTGGCCAACAGCACACCTCACCTCCTCCCATGTGACTTCCTGCCCTATAATTTAACTGTTGGAGTCACTGTGGAACTCTTCTCAACACCCATATCACACACGTGCAACCCAAAAGGTGGAGCGAGTTAGGACCAGTGGGCAAATTTTGGACCACGGAGAAAGCGGGGCCCATGGATCAATTTTTTCCCCTTCCTTACCTGGAAGGAATGATCCCAAGTGCAGTATGTGCATCTCAGGGGCAGGGTCCTGAGGATGAAACAATCACTTCCACTTAACACTCAGCTGAGTAACATCCTCGCATTGCTCTCCCTCCTTCCGTGGTTCACTCCCCTGCTCCTCCCTCCAACCCTCTAGGACTGCACTCCCTAACAGAATCACGGCACAGATGCCTCTGCTTCCCTTTTTGTTTTCTGTGGAAGCCAGGTTAAGATCGTTGGTACCAAGAGTGGGGCTAAAGAGCATTATTCACCTGATGGCAATAAAAGCCCCATCGCTGGTGGTCAAGCCCCATTAAAATTAATATCACCTGCTTTATCACCAGCACTCATCACCTAAGTGAGAAAGAGGCCCTACTCTGAGAAGAAATAGCTTATATACTAAGAGAAACAGCAAAGGCTAAGGTGTACTGTCAAGAACTGGGTAAGTGGCCAGGCAAAGTGGCTCCTACCTGTAATCTCAGCACTTTGGGAGGCTGAGGTGGGATGATCACTTGAAGTCAGGAGTTCAAGACCAGCCTGGCCAACATGTTGAAACCCCCGTCTCAACTAAAAAACACAAAAATTAGCTGGGTGTGGTGGTGCATGCCTGTAATCCTAGCTACTCAGGAGGCTGAGGCAGGCGATTCGCTTGAATCCAAGAGGCAGAGGTTGCAGTGAGCCAAGATCATGCCACTGCACTCCAGCCTGGGCGACAGAGTGACACTCCGTCTCAAAAAACAACTGCCCCCTCAGA
Organism: Colobus angolensis palliatus; assembly: GCF_000951035.1. NCBI lineage: Eukaryota > Metazoa > Chordata > Mammalia > Primates > Cercopithecidae > Colobus > Colobus angolensis. The sequence goes on along the minus strand of NW_012118710.1, from coordinate 9,715,038 downwards.
CAGGATAGTAAGTCTGAAGCAACACCATCATCTTGGAAACACTGCAGAGATCAATGCCCCATAAGACCAAGGAGTTTTCCCCCATCATAATCCCCATCACCACCATTTAATTCACCGTTCTGATCCCTGAAAAAAAAAAAAAAAAAAAAACAGATAAATCATGGCAGATGTCAGGGGACTACCAGGAACTTAACCTGACAGTAGTTCCGACTGCAGCTGCCTTGCTGAAATTGGTGTCTATACATGATCAGCATGGCTCCAATCAATATCTGATACTGATGCACACCAATAAGCAGCCACTGAGAGAAAGCTCACGACAAGCAGGTAGGTATTATGAGTTATCATTGGATTTCAGCTGGCCTGTCCCTTTGTTACCCCAATACTGGTTCCATTAACCCATGAACAGGACATTGTGGGAATGACGGAGGCTATGCATGAACAGAAGAGCTTTGGCTCTCACTCAAAGGCAGAATTCATCACTGCCACTGTTGAAGACCTGATCTACCAGCAACAATGATCAATGCTGAAGCTTCTGATAAGGTACCATTCCTTGAGGAGAACGTGTAGCCTCTAGTCTCTCAGTGACAGGCTAAAATCCTTTTACTCAAGAAGAAATAGCAATCAGTCCTTATTGAAATTGACACCTACCTTAGATACACTCATGGGGAACTTCCTTGTCCCCCATACCTCTGCCTACTCTATCACTCAGGGGTTACAAAATACCTTCTTCAGGCCAGGTATGGTGGCTCACACCTGTAATCCCAGCACTTTGGGATTGTGCCATATAGAACATGTTATGTTCATATAGAATATGTTGTGCCATATAGAACAAATCCCATAAAATACGTGCAAATGAAAACTGGTGGCTGGGCGCTGTGACTCATGCCTGTAATCCCAGAGCTTTGGGAGGCCGAGGTGGGTGGATCACCTGAGTTCATGAGTTCGAGACCAGCCTGGTCAACATAGTAGAAATTCTGTCTCTACTAAAAATACAAAAATTAGCCGGGTGTGACGGCATGTGCCTGTAATCCCAGCTGCTTGGGAGGCTGAGGCACAAGAATCACTTGAGCCTAGGAGGCAGAGGTTGCAGTGAGCTGAGATCATGCCACTGTACTCCAGCCTGGGTGACAGAGCAAGGCTCTGTCTGAAAACAAAACAAACAAAAAACAGTGGTCTAATACCTTTTCATTTACTTTCATAGAATGTTTTATTCTGCTTTTCAATAATGAGCACATTAGCATTTTGGAATTGGAACTACTTCATTAAAATGCAAGCAGAGCCTCCTAATCATCTTCACTGACCACCTCTCTGGGAGGAATCAGAGCACACTGGAGAAAAGCCTAACTCTCATTTTCCTCAATGAGTCCAAAGAGAAGGACATTCAATCATACCACCTTTGGGCATTCTGAAATGCCACATTCAGTTAGCTGTTTCTGTTAGAACCACAGGAATGACCTCCTACATCTTTTTTAAAGCTATTTACCGGTCGGGCATGATGGCTCACCCCTGTAATCCCAGCACTCTGGGAGGCCAAGGCGGGGGGATCATGACGTCAGGAGATCAAGACCATCCTGGCTAACACGGTGAAACTCCGTCTCTACTAAAAATACAAAAAATTAGCCAGGCGTGGTGGCAGGTGCCTGTAGTCCCAGCTACTCGGGAGGCTGAGGCAGAAGAATGGCGTGAACCCAGGAGGCGGAGCTTGCAGTGAGCCAGATTGTGCCACTGCACTCCAGCCTGGGGGACAGAGTGAGACTCTGTCTCGAAAAAAAAAAAAAAAGGCTATTTACCAATACCAGCATACCCTCTCTTCCAGTTCCCAATAATTATCTCAATAGGGTTTTTGTGAGGTACAGAAGCAGTTAGGGTTTGCATATTTCAGTTTTCTGTGAATATAATCTTGAAGCCTTGAAATTATCTTGAAACCTAACCCAAGCAAATCATCACCCTCAGAAATTCTGTTTTCTACCTTGATATATTTTGAGAATAAATAATTGGTATAGCATGGACAATTAATGTGGTCTCTACTCTCTCATGTTTTCACAGGGGTGGGTGTGTGAATGGGTAGGGGTGTGTGTGTGTGTGTGTGTGTGTGTGTGTGTATTTAATTTTTTGCTTATGGCCCTATAAATTAGATCATACAGGAAGCCATCAGAAATCAGGATGCATTCTCTGAGAAGAATGATGTAATATTTAGTGTTCGTATCTTGCAGACCAAGACAGTCAGCATAAAATACATGATTTTATGAGTTGAACAATTATACAAAACAAGAAAGAATTTAAATTTTCATAATTCTTAAAATCTTAAAAATATATATTTCAAATATTTTCAATTTGTCTACCAAATACATAATTAGTATTTGAAAGCCCTGTATGGTATACATACAATACCTAAAGATAATTTCACATACTGTTTAGGTTTATGTTTGACCTAAAATTTATATAATAACCAAAGTAAACATGTAAATATTTAAGAAAAGTTGTTGGCCTTTGGAAAATTTAGATAAGGCCAGGCATGGTGGCTCACACCTGGAATTCCAGCACTTTGGGAGGCTGAGACGGGCAGATCACCTGAGGTCAGGAGTTCGAGACCAGCCTGGCCAACATGGTGAAACCTTGTCTCTACTAAAAATACAACAATTAGTCAGGTGTGGTGACTCATGCCTGCAGTCCCAGCTCCTCGGGAGGCTGAAGCACGAGAACTGCTTGAACCTGGGAGGTAGAGGTTGCAGTGAGCTGAGATCAAGCCACTGCACTCCAGCCTGGGCAACAGAGTGAGACGTGGTCTCAAAAAAAAAAAAAAAATTTTAGATAAAACCTTACATATCTCTGAGAGCCTGGCACAGCAATGATGGGTGACAGGCAAGTGCTATGTGTGGGCCACCTCACTCTGTAAAAATTTCAGGAGAAGTTGAAAGTAATCTTTCTTTTTCTTTCAACAAATTTCCTTTGAACAAATTCAGTTACACATAAAGTAGGTTCATTCCCATAATAAATAAATAAAGTAAGCAAACAAGCACCAAGCACAATCTAGAAATCTGAAGACATTACTAAGAAGTTCATAACAATTTAAGAAAGTTTTTATAAGGATTATCCCCATCATTATTTGAGTAGTTTCTCTATATATTAATAAGCATGCATGTGCCAGAAAGAGAAAGAGTAAATATTAGAGCAGCAAGCAAAATGAAAATGAGTTTGAAAGTAGAGGCTGTGGAGTGTCAGTGTGAGAGGTCTGGCAGAAATTGTCATACTCCTCCACTACGGCACTGATGGAGAGGCTAAAGGATTGACCATGTGGATAAGCAGCACTTTTTTTTTTTTGGAGACAGAGTCTAGTGCTGTCACCCAGGCTGTAGTATAGTGGTATGATCTTGGCTCACTGCAACCTCTGTGTGCTGGATTCCAGCAATTCTCCCACTTCAGCCTCTCAAGTAGCTGGAATTACAAGTGCAGCCACCATACCTGGCTAATTTTTGTATTTTTAGTAGAGATGGGGTTTTGCCACGTTGCCCAGGCTGGTCTCGAACTCCTGGGCTCAAGTGATCCACCCACCTCAACCTCCCAAAGTGCTCCAATTACAGCTGTGAGCCACCATGCCTGGCAAGAACTCTTAATTTTTTATGTTTGGACTTCTTCCCCATCTCTGCAGCTTTTTCTGTCACTGCCCAGCACCTGAAGCATGGGGTCCTCCAGAAAAAACAATAAAGGAAAATGAAGGCTTTCAGGAATGAAGGCCTGTCCAGGTCTTGTAAACTTCACGACAGACCCAAAAGGTAGTAATGGAATATTCAACTTTCCTGCAGAGGCTGGCCTCTCTGATAGGAATGAAGAACACTGATGAGGTAGCAACAACAGAAGGAAATGCAGGAGAACGGAGAACATCAAGACGGCCAGCCTGCTGGCTCTATGCCCACCTTTGATTTGCTTACCTTTTCCTGAAGCCTGATATTATCCCACACCTTGGTGCACACCATACACTCAAATGCATCGATGTAATTGTCCTGGTTGACATCTTGCACTCCCCATTTCCGTTCCCTGAGAGCCGTCAGAAGTCGCTGGTTGGAGATCTCACCCTTCAGCTTCCATTCTACATAGGCCTCATACAATCTGTCATCAGAATCCAGTCGTCTGATGTAACTTGCCAGTTCCCTGGGGTGAGAAAATTCTGATACAAGAATAGCACTTTTGTTACTTGGAAGCCAGTCTGTGATGCTGGGGGATCCGTAATATACAGGGACTACCCCCAGTTTCAGTGGCCTCCAGAACTTCTCAGTGATGTAGTCATCACAAACCGCATTCTCAAAAGCTAGGATAAACTTATACTGTGCAACGATCCTATAAAAGCCATCGGCATCCATAGAGGCTGGATTTTTCAGCTGCTGAGGGAGGTCTTTGTTGCGTAAACATTCACCATAGGAATCAACCTCGATGTAAGCCATGAGCTCGCGAACATAGCTGTCCCTGTCTGATGGTGGGTCACAGTCTGACTGTACATAGACCAGCGGAGCAAGTCTTTTTCTAAGCTTGTTTTTGGACTGCAAAGGAACTAGGTATCGGAGTGACTTCAGGACTTCAATGCTCTCCAAGTATTGGGTAGTTAGTGGCAAGTGGGAATGCCTGCTGAACGTGGCAGTGTAGTTGAACAAGGTGATCACCGGTTTATGAAAGAGCTTATAATTGTTTTTTGGGGACTCTTCATGAAAAAGAGCCCAGTCATGATGGGCTTTCCGAGGCAGAGGTAAGCTGTCTATGTTAAAGTCAGTACCTAGGAGAAGAAAATGAGATATTAATTAGTATTTCCAAAAGAATATTGCTAAGTTTGGGTCTACCTGGTAAGATTAGAATACAGAGGAGTCTGAGGCTATGAATAAGAAGCATGCGGCCAGGTGCGGTGTGGCTCATGCCTGTAATCCCAGCACTTTGGGAGGCCAAGGCAGGTGGATCCCTTGAGATCAGGAATTTGAGATCAGCCTGACTAACATGGTAAAAATACTAAAAATACAAAAATTAGCTGGGTGTGGTGACACATTGCCTGTAATGTCAGCTACCTGGGAGGCTGAGGCATGAGAATCACTTGAACCTGGGAGGCAAAGATTGAGCCACTGCACTCCAGTCTGGATGACAGAGCAAGACTCTGTCTCAAAATATGTGTGTGTGTGTGTGTGTGTGTGTATACACATACATATACATACATACACACACACACACACACACACACACACGAAGCATGTTACAGTATCACTGCAAAGTGCCTGGCAGTCAGTCACAAGGCTTTCACCCCAGAAACTACTAAGGTAGAGGATCACCAAAGAGGGGGACTATCATTTCTCATTTCATGAAAAAGGAAATGGGAGTCGTGTCTGACCAGGTTCTAAAGGATAATTTATTCTACTGCCTCCTGCAATGGGCTTTTCTTCCTGAAAGTGTTACCTACAAGAAAACAGGAGAAATAAAGAGATAAAGATAGTTCTTTAAAAAGAAAAGAGCAAGAGAAAGGAAGCCATAAAAGGAAAGTAACCAGGTCAGCAGGTTGATTAATCACATACACACACAAAAAGTGAAACCGTGCAAAAGTAGCCAGAAGAAATATAGAGGATATATTTTTTAATCCAAAATGATCGATTTCAGCAAAGTGCAGTTAATCAATCTTAGTCAAAATGGTAGACAAGAGGCTTTTAAAGATGAAAGAGCTGATAATAGTACTATGTTACAGACCACTGCAGGATGGACAGGAATTAACAAGCGCATCAAGAAATAAAGAAGGCCTAACAGGATTACAATTATGAGTGACCCTAGCATCCACAGGATTAATTGAAAAACCTCTGAAACATGATGATGTGCAGACAAAAGTGATGGATGTGGTAAGCGATTGTTTCCTGACTGCATGGGTAGAGATCCAATCAGGGAGAACTTATTTCAATAACTGAGAAAGAAGAACTAAGACAATAACACAATAGGTAATATGCAATTTCTGAAGTATTCTTGACATAGATAATTTTGTAGACCCTTGAGTTTTTAAAAAATAAATATAAGGAAATGGGAAAAAAATCCATCTTCCAATACCAACCAGAAAAGAAAATACCGAATATATATTTACACCAAAACAAAACGTTATCAACATTTTCTGGCAGAGCTCATAAAAATTAATTATTTAATGCTAGTGTACACTCCCACAAATAGATAAACTCTTCGGTGCCAACACTACATCAATGAGAAATCAATTAATCAAGAAAGGCTTTTAAACAAAGATCAGATAAGATTATGTCACAGGATATATACTAAGCACAGAGAAATTGCTGAAGAAAGTGCCTCTGTTTTGATAACAGGCTTTTATTCTCAATCATCGGCAATGAAGTACTAACATGTAAAAATGGGCTTGTCTTTGTTAATTGGCATTTGCTATATTTGACCTTAGGCTTCAAAAAGAATACTCACCCATATACCTGAAATCTAATGGCATACAGAGTTGGATGGCTGGCAAAGGTTAATAATCATTAAGATAGAGAAACATGAGGATATGAAAGAGAATGTGAGAAGAAAGGCAACTGACTGCATTGAAGTACAACAGTTGCTGCTCAAAAAGGGTCTAAGCTGGTTGAGTGGCCAATGATAGGAACCAGAACCTATAAAATTGAGTTAGAACACAAACTTGCCGCCTAAGGCCTTGCAGAGAATCAAGGCCATTACCTGGGAGAGAAAGTACTAGAGTCCGATCCACAGGAATCAGAAGCAGGGATTCAAGGTATGAGATGAGAGATTAAAGAGGATATGATTAAAACAAAAGTGGGTCCACAGTTAACTGGGGGGATCAGGCACAGGGGTTTTGAGTGAGTGACCCAAACACCAGTCACTGCTGCTACCTGCTAGGTGGCACATGGAAGATTCTTAACCTGGCTCAGCACGGGTGCACCTCAGCAAAGATCCCAGATGCAGAGCTGGGAAGCAGAAAGACACAAAGCCTGCCTCGGGTGCTTCAGAGAATGGACAGGGCTCAAGTCCCATCTCTGCTGGTCTACATCAAGAAAGAGGAGGAAGAGCTGAAGGCAGTTGTGTCTAGACTCTTGTGGCCATTATGTAGGTCCACTCAGGCTGTGCTGGTAATAGGAACAGGACTCCAAACCTGTCACTCATGACAACTAGGAGATGCAGGCTTACAGGCTCACTCATAGCTCTGCTGATACGAGAATCTCCATGTGGGAAGGAAGAGGAGAAAATCCCTCTTGCATACAATCTATAGTGGCCAAAAATGCCTGGAGAATCTATTCACACACATGCATGAAGAAGTAACAGGTCATTTTAAAAATGAAAATGAGAATGTCTCCTGTATTCATCTGAATTATGTTTAGTCTGCAGAGGTGCAGCTGCCTTTAATAGTGGGAGATGCTTCTTAATAGACAGGAAAGTTAAAGGGACCTAGCCTTCCAGAAATATTTCCCATGTTTGCTATCTATAAAAGCATTTCCTGGTAACTTCCCTGAGATACATCCACACAAAACACAACCACACATGTGTGTGCATCTGCACAATCATGCTAATACAGGTTTTATGTAAGATTGTCAGATTCTTTCAAACTAAACTTCTCCAGAGAAGATTAAAAATAGGTCATTTTGGCAAGGCACAATGGCTCACACCTATGATTCCAGCACTTTGGGAGGCTGAGGCAGGCGGATTACTTGAGGTCAGGAGTTCAAGACCAGCCTGGCCAACAAGGTGAAATCCCATCTCTACTAAAAATACAAAACTTAGCCAGGAATGGTGGCACATGGTGGTAGTAATTCCATCTACTCAGGAGGCTGAGGCAGAAGAATTGCATGAACCGGGGAGGCAGAGGTTACAGTGAGTTAAGATCACGCCACTATACTTCAGCCTGGGCAACAGAGCGAGACTCTGTCTCAAAAAAAAGTCATTTTGCCCTGCAAGCTTCTCTCCTAAGCCTAGAGCTTCAGAAGGTAAGTGCTGAAGAATACTGAAATTAGAACCATGACCAACCTGGCCAGGCATGGTAGCTCACACCTGTAATCCCAGCACTTTGGGGGACTGAGGAGGATGGATCACCTGAGGTCAGGAGTTCAAGACTGGCCTGGCCAACATGGTGAAACCCTGTTTCTACTAAAAATTCAAAAATCAGCTGGGTATAGTAGCACATGCCTGTAATCCCAGCTGCTCAGGAGGCTGAAGAAGGAGAATCACTTGAACTTGAGAGGCAGAGGTTGCAGTGACCTGAGATTGCACCACTGCACGCCAGCCTGGGTGACAGAGCGAGACTCTGTCTTGAAAACAAAATGAAGCAAAAAAAGAACCATGACCAACCTAAACTACTTCACTGGGGATATCATGGCCTAGAATAAAAGTGTCAATATTGAACAATTTCTAAAAGGTATTGGATGTGGCTCAGAAAAAAACTGAGTTATTTAGCTCTCCCCAACTCCAGCGCAATGCCTACTATAATAAGAGTTGGAACTGGAGTCTACAGAAAAATGAAAATCAGTTAACCTATGGTATATCCATAAAAATGTGACCAATGTATGTGCAACTGGCTCACTAGTTTTCTAATCATGCTTACTGCTCTTAAATTTAACAACTTCAGATTCAAACTTTGACTCCTCTGGGTTATTTTGTGTTTACTGAATTCTGACAAATGTATTCGTTCCTTTAAACAACAGCTAAATAGATCTTTAGCACTAATGTGCACTGTAAAGGGAACTGCAACTTGGAATACAAATGGAATAAAATGAATGCTGGCAAAGGGTGTCAGATTGCTGGACTATGGAGACTGGATCTGAAATAGCAGAAGAGCCTGAGAGCGACATACTTTACGGGACGTGTTTATGTGCCCCTCTCCTTCTGCAGGGGCATGGCCTCTTCTTTCATTACTCCCACATAAACTGGTGAAAACAGAAGGCAACATACATTATTAACCTCACTTTACTAACGAAGCGTGAATCACTCATCTATACTGAAAACCCTGGGTGGGGACAAGAACATCAGACCAGCAAACAGGAAAGGACCGGAGGGATGAGGGATGACGGGTCCTGCTGCAATGCTGCTTCCATGGAATGAGTAACTCATTCTTAGTACTTGCAATTACACCCACAGAAATGTTAGCCAGCTTTAGCATACTAATGATGTGGAAAGCCCAGCCTGCCTTAATTTGGAAAAGACAAGTGCTCCTGCAGAATGCCATCCAAAGGTAATCTGTTTTAAAAAATAATCTCTATCATAAAACTGTTGTGACCTTTTGGGAGACTGAGGCAGAAGGACTGCTTGAGCCCAGCAGTTCAAGGCCAACCTGGGCAACAAGGTGAGTCCCTGTCCACAAGAAATGTTTTTAAAAAATTAGCTGGATGTGATGGTGCACACCTATAGTCCCAGATATTCAGGAGGCTGAGGTAGGAGGATCACTTGAGCCCAAGAGGTTGAGGCTGCAGTGCACCATGATCATGCCACTGTACTCCAGCCTGGGTGACAGAGCAAGATCCTGTCTCGAAAAAATACAAATAAAATAAAATAAAAATTACCATCATTTTCTGCCAAAGGTTGTGATTCTTCTTGGAACCTGGAATGAGGTAAAAAAGGGGAAAGAGAGGACTCTCCCTTACTTGCTAACTGACCCTCACCTAATCCCTCAAGCCTTCCCGTCCATCCACTCAGGACCCCCACAAGTGAACCACTCATTTCCTCTTCTTTGGAGTGAGAGTGGAAGTTCACTCATATCCTGTTTCAAGTCTTGCTCCTCTTTACCCACAATGTCCAGACTGACTGCAGATCACATAAGGACCTGCCACTTAGCAACACTGCCCCAGATCTGAGTAACCCCTTAATCTTTCACATGCTGAACTAACACTGTAAGCCAGCAGATAAAGTTGTTTTTCACGTTCATATTTTTCCTGGAATGATTTCAAATATACCAATGCCAAATTCCTATAAGAAACAAAACATGATATACACGAAAGGTTTTGTTCTTAAAAATTAAAAAAAAAAAAAAAACTCCAGCATAATGGGTCAATGTGCCAATGCTTCAAATAAACTCATCTCTAAAGCACAGAATTTAAAGCAGAGACCTCCTTTCCAGTGGAGAAAAATTTCTTCTAGATACACCAATGTCCCCTGACACACCTGCCTTTGGTATTTAAAACACTAGCCCTATTGTACAACAGTCTTTTGCCCAAGATTACAGTACTCTCAGCCAAACCCAGGTTCATAAAGAGCACAGAGTCAGCTTAGTACTTTTTGCTAAGAGGAAGCTGCGTGAGTCATTGGCTTCTCAGTTGCTCAGCTCCATGTCCAACCTTCTATGCTATGCTCCTTATTGTATGCGGCTGAAACCCTGCAAACTTTACTCCTCAGGTTCCCTGGACAACTGGTTTGCAATTAGGTGTTACGAGTAGGAGCACTGTAGGAAGACTGAAGGTGGGAATGATACAAACAGGAGGCAGGGAAATACCAGGTAGAAGAGGACGGGGTCCCTGGCGAGGGTTCTACCCTCAAGCCTGAACCCTTGGCCCTAAATGAGAAATTTACATCCCCGCTTTCCCGCCCGAATGTTGTCTTTTGACCTGCCCCACCCCCTATCCTGTGCCCGTAAAAACCCCAAGCTCCCCTGGCAGAGGAGCAGAGCGGTGTGGCAGAAAAGGAGAGATGAGAAGGAGCATCTGAATATCGAGGAGATGAGACAACTGGACATCAGAGATTATAGTCAGAGAGGAGTTTGTCCAGGGACGGTCAGAGAGGAGTTTGGCCCAAGACAGTCACAGAGAGGAGTTTGGCCATCCCTGGCCAAACTCTAGGGGAAAATTATCTTCCCACTCCATCCCCTTTCCAGCTCCCCATCCCACTGAGAGCCACTTCCACCACTCAATAAAACCTCCACATTTACCATCCTTCAAGTCTGTGTGACCTCATTCTTCTTGGGCACTGGACAAGGAACTAGGCGTAGGTGCAAGAGGCTGTCACACTGACTCTCCACTGAGCTGTTTAACACTTAGCCATCCATGGATGGCAAGTGCTAAAAGAGCACTGATTATAACACATGCCCTCTGGGGCTCCAGAGGTCGCAGGCAATCCCTAGACACTGCTGTGGGCTGGTACGTGGTTTGTTCCTGCTGGTGCCCAAAACCACTTGCCCCAGCTCCTGCACCTGCTCACCTGTGTGCTCCCCTTCCTGCAAGGGGTTTGAGCATGGTGGCCAAGTAAACAAGCCACCCCTGTTGCAAGGCCTGCAAGGAGGTCATGGGAACTATCCTGTCTCAGAAGGAAAAGAGAAGGAACCTCTTCCAATGCTCATGTAGCAGAGCAAGCATTAGCACTCCTGACTGTGATAAGATCAGCCGTAGCATCAAGGAGTAGTGGCAGTGGTGACATGAGCTAAGCAGAGAGTGGTGATAGTGACAGTAGCAGTGACAATAACCTGGAAGTGCTGGCTAGAGAATTCTTGCCCGGTTAACTCACCCCCAACAGTAGAGTCTCAGAGACTCAATGGCCCACACTCTGGGCAATGCTACTTCTCCTGTGCCTCTCCAGTCCAAGCGTAGCAGGGATTTCCTGCACTTATTCATTCTGTATAACCTTCTCTTCCTGTCTTTTGCTCCACCAGCCCTTCAGCCCCTTTGTAACCAATTCTTGTAATACATTTCCACTGTTTAAAATACCTAGAATAATTTGTTTTCCTATCAGAATATGACTAATACAGAGGTCCATTTCAAAAGCTTGGAACTTCCATCCGACCACAACTGATTATTCCAAGTTCTGCTGCAAGTTTTCTCTTGCTGTCTTGCTCCTAGATTTTTCTAAAAATACCATGTTTCTTGGTGCTATCCCCTTGTTACCACCATCCGAGGCTTCTATTTTCCCTTCTCTTCATCCATCTGGTGATAATGTAAAAGAAAAATGCAAGCCTTGTATTTAAGAAGGAAAAATATAAAATCAGCAGATGAGACTCCTTTTAAGAAAGAAACCATCAAAATACTTGAAACCAAAAACACATTCCCCATTCAGGTACTGTGCTATAAATTCCTTCTCTGAGCTAAGAATCAAAATATACAGAATACTGAGACCCAGGTAACTACAAAGAATAATCAGGTTGGGGTGAAGGTCTCCAGTAACACTGTTTGACTACATTCTAATTGTATCACAAATGACAAATCCTCTCCACTGTGTTCTTGACACTTAATTAAACAGAGATAAAGACTTTCTTTTTGCTAAAAGATTTTAGTACAGAGCCTTTTACACATCTGAAGGAAAAACTATGGCCAAAAGACGTTAAAGCTCATGAAACAATTGGCAAATATGACTATTGTATGAATAGCAATAGTTCATAAATTACAATCATTGTTAATCACCTCAGCTGTAACTAAACTTGCAGTGACCTGAGTTTTTTCTCATTTCCTGCTTTGGGTTAAATCATTTGTTTCACAAAACTCAGACAACTTCCAGTGTTTCAGATAGCTATGAGTAGTACTACTTCCCTATTAGAAGTCCCTACAATAAGCTTAAAGTAAAGTAAAGCATTCTGACAACGTCAATATCCAAGCACAAAACAAAATTCAGTTTCTTTCAATAATAAGAAAAAGTGAGAATTAGGTGTTGGGAACAGAAGAGGTTTTGGGAAGAAAATTGTCCAGGGTGTGGGTCCATGGGTCTCTGAGGCTCCACTGTTGGGAGTGAGCTAACCAGGCAAGAACTCCCTAGCCAGCACTCCCAAGTTATTGTCACTGCCACTATCGCTGTCACCACTGTCTGCCCAGCTCATGTCACCATTGCCGCTACTCCTTGATGCTACAGCTGATCTTATCACTGAAAAGAGAAGAGGGGTAACAGTTTAAGGCACCACCCTTCAATCAGGGAAACGGGCTGAGATGGCCTGAAGGGCCTGGCAAAGCCAGTTCGGAGTCCCAGAATGTTCTGCAGAACTTTGACATGAAACTCTCATGATGAGGCTACATAACTCTGTAGAGGGTTTGTTGCTACCTCTTAATTCTTAGTTATTAAAGGCCACATACAGATGTATCACACTCTGGTTTGTTGGTTACTAAAACTGGATTGACTGATTGACTGATTGATTGACTGGGACAGCGTCCTCATTATGTTCCCCAGGCTGCTCTCAACCTCCTGAGCTCAAGTGATGCCTCCCACCTCGACCTTCTAAAGTGCTTTCTATTGCAGTCAACATATCTGGAGACAGAAGACATTACTAACTCAGAGAAGCATAGACATTTCTAAAAAGTAAGGTTTTACTGAGTCCTATTATTTGAAAAGTATTGAGCTGAGAATTCTGGGACTTCAAAGATGAACAAAATAAGCCCCAAGGGATATTATGATTATGAATGTAAATGTTAAACCATTAGCCGATATTCAATCTAGAGTAACAAAAATGCAAATGGCCATGGTGGGAGAAAGGAGTAATTATTTCTGACTGGTCAAAGAGTTTGGGGTTGAATAACTGATAAGTACATAGAAAACCCAGCAATTAAGAAAATGAAGACCCAATTACCCAATTATTAACTCAGGGCAAACAAGAAAAGTAATCCGTGTGCTCTCTGGTTCACCTATGAATATTATTTGCATAGTCATAATAATGTAAAGAGGGAATATTGATCCATCAAACATGATAATACAACTATAAGTGGACGGGGGATATAGGAAGGATGAGTGTGTATGTGTTGAACAGGAGAGGGTAAAAGAGTGATTCCGGCCGGGCGCGGTGGCTCAAGCCTGTAATCCCAGCACTTTGGGAGGCCGAGACGGGCGGATCACGAGGTCAGGAGATCGAGACCATCCTGGCTAACCCGGTGAAACCCCGTCTCTACTAAAAAATACAAAAAACTAGCCGGGCGAGATGGCGGGCGCCTGTAGTCCCAGCTACACGGGAGGCTGAGGCAGGAGAATGGCGTAAACCCGGGAGGCGGATCTCGCAGTCAGCTGAGATCCGGCCACTGCACTCCAGGCTGGGCGACAGAGCGAGACTCCATCTCAAAAAAAAAAAAAAAAAAAAAAGAGTGATTTCTCATCTTCCAAGACAGGGAGTCAATGATAATGCTTAATAGTGAAAAATCATGAAATACTAATATCATCATGTTATTAAGAGATCTGATGATAACAACCAAGAGTCAGAAAAAACTATTGAAAGTAGTAATTCTTTTTTTTTTTTTTTTTGAGAGGGGGAGTCTCACTCTATCACCCAGGCTGGAATGTAGCAGCGCAATCTCAGCTCACTGCAACCTCCCCTACTGGGTTCAAGAACTCCTTTCACCTCAGCCTCCCCAGTAGCTGGGACTACAGGCACGCACCACCATGCCTGGTTAATTTTTGTATTTTTTGTAGAGACGGGGTTTCACCTTGTTCGTCAGGCTGGTCTTGAACTCCTGACATCAGGTGATCTGCCCATCTCAGCCTCCCAAAGTGCTGGGATTACAGGCCTGATTACAGGCCTGAGTCACTGCACCCGGCCTAAAAGTAGTAATCTGAGAAGATACCTATTCGCTATTGAAATGTGGAGCATATATAGCTGTGATAAAAATGAAAGTGAAGTGAACAAAAGATTATATGGGAAAAGTAAGTCTTCTTCCTCACACCCCAGCCATCTAGGTCCCTTCCCTTTGTTAAGTTCACTAAAAAAGAAAAAAAAAGGTGGTGGTAGGGGTGGGGGGACCAGGTGTGGTGGATCATGCCTGTAATCCCAGCACGTTGGGAGGCCGAAGCAGGCAGATCACCTGAGGCCAGGAGTTCAAGACCAGCCTGGCCAAGATGGTGAAACCCTGTCTCTACCAAAAATAGAAAAACTTTACTGGGAGTGGTGGTGCACGCCTATAATCCCAGCTACTCGGGAAGCTGAGGCACGAGAATCACTTGAACCCGGGAGGCAGAGGTTGCAGTGAGGCAAGATCGCTCCACTGCACTCCAGCCTGGGTGACAAAGTGAAACTCTGTCTTCAAAAAAAAAATTAATTAATTAAAATAAAATAAAATATAAAATAAATGCAGGGGTAGATAGATGGATGAAGGAAGGAATGCGGGATAAAGGAAGAAAGGAAGGGAGGGAGGGAAAGTATATCCAATTAAACTATGATATAATGCTTTCTTATACCTAGAATTTGTATTTATAGTTAGTGAAAGAGCTCTTTCAAACTTACTTAAATATATATTTTTATTATTTATCACTCTTGTGAATACTTAGAAAAAATATAAGTCAAATTGGTTTAAGTATCAAAACTTCTTCAGAGTCTAACTCTTTTGAATCACTTTTTGATCTCTGATGTCTGTGTATTTCTATACAATATTTTGCTCGGTAACATTAAGACCGTAAGCAATACAGCATTGCTTAAAAGAACGCTCTACTATCATCTCTGAGATTTGCTTCCAAGCTACTGATATCCATCTCCAAGTTTTAATGTTGATGCTTTCTTAATATTACTAAAAGTTGTCAAAGAAAGTTTACACCAACTAGACTCATACTCTTTTTGTTCTGTGTGTTTTTTTTTTTTTTTTTTTTTGAGATGGAGTCTCGCTTTGTCGCCCAAGCTGGAGTACAGTATCGCGATCTCGGCTCACTGCAACCTCTGCCTCCTGGGTTCAAGTGATTCTCCTGCCTCAGCCACCCAAGTATCTGGGATTACAGGTGCCCACCATCACGCCTGGCTAATTTTTCTATTTTTAGTAGAGACAGGATTTCACTTTGTTGGCCAGGCTGGTCTCAAACTCCTGACCTCAGGTGATCTACCCACCTCAGCCTCCCAAAGTGCTGGGATTACAGGCATGAGCCACTGCACCTGGCCTAGACTCACATTCTTTTGTTAAATGGTCATTAAATGGTGTGTTCGTGGAAGCATCAAAGGGCTGTAGTTGACCCATCATTCCAGGTGGAAGAGCAACCCAGTTCATGTCCATGCAGGCATTCATACTACATCACTGCTGCTGCCCAGCTGACAAAGATGGGCAGGGGGCTATCAGTTGCAAATTACATGTTGATTTCAGAGATATTCAAATGTAAAAATAAAATAAATATTTTTATAATTAAGGAAAATCTTTTCACATACATGAAAACATATATACTATTAGAAACCTGGTATTATCCGTGTAACAACCATAGAAATACTTTATTATTGGTACACATAAAGCTACCCTATTTTCAAGAATGATCACATGGTATTATTCCATTGTGTATATGCAGTCAGTCCAATATTCTCCCAATTATTCCACTTTGTGGTGCAAAATGCAAATTATGAAAAGTGGGTTGAGGCCGGGTGCGGTGGCTCACCTATAATCCCCACACTTTGGGAGGCTGAGGCGGGTGAATCACTTGAGGTCAGGAGTCCGAGACCAGCCTGGCCAACATGGCAAAACCCTGTCTCTACTAAAAATACAAAAATAAGCTGGATGTGGTGACACACCTCTGTAGTCCCAGCTACTCAGAGGCTGAGACACAAGAATCGCTTGAACCCAAGAGGTAGAGGTTCAGCGAGCCGAGATCACATCACCACACTCCAGCCTGGGCAACAGAGCGAGATCCTCTCTCCAAAAAAAAAAAAAAGAAAAGAAAAGTGGGTTAAGAAGCAGCTATTTTTCTAAGTTAGGTGCATTATATCCTAAGACACTCAATAATTGCTGATATCTTCAAAAGCAACTAGAATTTCAGTGCACATTGTCCAGGTGTCTGCCCCAGACCCTTAGCTGGAGGGACATTTTACAGAAGTCAACACTGAATACAGCAATCAATCCCCAAATTAATTAAATCAAAGGTTTATCCTCTGGAACTAACGATCAAGATACCAACCAAGTGTTTTTTTTTTTTTTGAAAGCAAGTCTATCTACCAGGTAGATATGGAAACTGCCAAATCATTTTACACCATTTAGCCATCGGGATACATTTGACCTCAGTTAGAAGCTATGACCTGGAAAAATAAACTCTTTATTCTCAAAACCTGCAGTGTTCCACTCCATTTAATCATCGTGGAGTCTCTCTCTACCCAAGAGGGAAACAGCACAGAATAAAGCACTGTCCTCCAAAGTTAACCATGTCTAGGATACTCCTACCTTGATTTTCTGATATACAGGTATCATCACTGAAACAGCAAAAAACTTGGTCCGGGAGTTTTGGTACACATTAAGAATCCCTAGTAATACAATGTATACATTGTATTTTATATGCCCAGGTCTAATACTGTAAACAAGTAAGATGCAATTCTCCTATGGTAGTCAAAAAAGAATGAGACAGTAAAAGCATAAAGCAAAGGACATAAATATTTTCCAATAATTTTTCTTTATTTAAATTGTTAGCCAGATGCAGTGACTCATGCCTATAATCCTAGCACTTTGGGAGGTTAAGGCAAGAAGGTCACTTAAGCCCAGGACTTTGAGACCAGCCTGGGTAACACAGGGAGACCTGTCTCTATAAATATTTTTTTAAAAATCAGCCAGGTGCAGTGGTGTGTACCTATAGTCCCAGCTACTCAGGAGGCTGTGGTAGAAGAATCACTTAAGCCCAGGAGGCAGAGGTTACAGTGAGCCGATATTGCAGCACTGCACTCCAGGCCGGGTGACAGAGTGAAATCCTGTCTCAAAAAAAAAAATTGTTTTCATCAAATTTCCACTAATAATATATACTCAATAACGAGAAATTCTATTGAGCTTAAATACATAAAAGAAGGAAAGGGGGTAGAAAGAAAGAGGAAAAAAGAGGAGAAGAATCATCACCCATATTCCCAAAGAAAAGAAAGGCTCAACATCAGGGTTTTTTTCCATATGTGTGCATGTTTGTATGGCGTGTGTGTGTGTGTGTGTGTGTATGTGTGTGTGTGTATGAGAGACAGTGTGTGGACTGTGTGTGTACAGGACTGAGTAAGAAAATAGTGATTTCAGCCGGGCGCGGTGGCTCACGCCTGTAATTCCAGCACTTTGGGGGGCCGAGGCAGGCAGATCACGAGGTCAGGAGATCGAGACCGTTCTGGCTAACACAGTGAAACCCCGTGTCTACTAAAAATACAAAAAATTAGCCAGGCGTGGTGGCAGGCGCCTGTAGTCCCAGCTACTTGGGAGGCTGAGGCAGGAGAATGGCATAAACCTGGGAGGCAGAGCTTGCAGTGAGCCGAGATCGTGCCACTGCACTCCAGCCTGGGCAACTGCGTCTCAAAAGAAAAAAAAAAAAGAAAAGAAAATACTGATTTCAGCTCACTACTGATCAGTAGTGAAGTCACTCATTACTGATTAGTAATGAAGTCACTACTGATATGTCTTGAGAAAAAGAAGTTATTGGCTGGTTGTAATGGCTCACACCTGTAATCCCAGTACTTTGGGAGGCCGAGGCAGGAGAATCATTTGAGGCCAGAAGTTCAAGACCAGCCTGGGCAATAGAGTGAGACCCTGTCTCTACAAAAAAAAATTGAAGTTAGCCAGGTGTGGTGGTGCATGCCTGCAGTCCTAGCTACTAGGGAGAGAGTGTGAGGTGGGATGATGGCCTGAGCCCAAGAGTTCAAGGCTGCAGTGAGCTATGACCGTACCACTGCACTCCAGCCTGCATGGGAGAGTGAAAGCCTGTCTTTTAAAAAAAAATTTTTAAATAAAAAATAAGTTTATAGTGGGTTAATTTTGTATTATTTATATCTAAAGTAAGATGAAATCCGTCCAAAACACCCTATCCTGTAAAGATGATTGTTCAAAGAAGGAACGGAATGGACCCAAAATAAGAGGTGAAAATCCCCACATACACTCTAGTCATGCCAAGGGCAGCCCGACAGGCAAGGCTTCTTGCTGCATGTCTCAACTTATCCCGTCCTGCAAAGCTGCAGCAGGACACATCTCAGCTCAGCATAGCAGACAGGCACAGGAGCACAGGAACAGAAACACAACATGGGTAAGAAAATGAAGCTTCTCAGGCCAGGCGCACTGGCTTATGCCTGTAATCCCTGCACTTTGGGAGGCTAAGGCAGGCAGATTACCCGAGGTCAGGAGTTCGAGACCAGCCTGGCCAACATGGCGAAACCCCGTCTTGACTAAAAATACAAAAATTACCTGGGCGTGGTGATGCACGCCTGTAATCCCAGTTACTTGGGAGTCTGAAGCACAAGAATTACTTAAACCTGGGAGGCAGAGGCTGCAATGAGCCAAGATCACACCACTGCACTCTAGCTTGGGTGACAGAGTAAGACTCTGTGTCAAAAAAGAAAGAAAGAAAGAAAAGAAAGAAAGAAAGAAAGAAAGAAAGAAAGAAAGAAAGAAAGAAAGAAAGAAAGAAAGAAAGAAAGAAAGAAAGAAA
>NW_012118710.1:9671962-9695743 GCF_000951035.1 Colobus angolensis palliatus | reverse complement strand
AAAGAAAGAAAGAAAGAGAAAGAAAGAAAGAAAGAAAGAAAGAAAGAAAGAAAGAAAGAAAGAAAGAAAGAAAAAAAGAAAGAAAGAAAGAAAGGAAAAAGAAAGAAAATTAGGGTTCTCAGAGAGGGGTCTCATTATACAAAGTTTGGGAGTGTGGGATGTGCTTGGATAGGTGAGTTCACAAAGCTTTCAGCTACTACGGCCTTCATACCACAGCTTCTCCACCATGAGGAGAAATGGCAGAATAAAAGGATGTCTTCAGTGACAAGTTGAACTGCTGAGCAAAACAGGTCTGCCTGCCCCAGACTTCTGACTAATTTAATAAATAAATGCCTTTATTGCTAAACCGCTTTGGGTCAAGTTCTTGATGGATGCAGCCTAATGCATTTAAATGACAATGGCAGGTCTCATCATGTTTGGGAAGTCTGCATACTGGTGTTAAGAAAAAAGAAAAGAAAAGAAAAGAAAACTATTCCATACATAGCATCAAATATGAGAAATTACCTAATGGGTACAATGTATGTTATTAAGGCTATGGAAAACGTAAAGCCCTGACTTGTATGTAACAAAATTACACTTGCACCCCATAAATTTATACAAATAAAATTTAAAGTATCATCACAACAACAAAAAAGAAGCAGCAGAGTTGTAGATGAGATCGTTCCTGCTCTTTTTTCTATACATGATAATTTGCTGCTGCCAATAGGACTCTGAAAAGTGAATACTTTTGCAGGAAGAACTTTCCAAACTGCTCAAGTCTTCATGTTGCTCCCTATCCAGTGATCTCATGGCTTTTTGTATGAATCGGAACTATAGTGTTTATCATACTCAACTGCAATTATGTGTGCACCTGTCTAGCTTTCCACCAGACCAGGAACCCTACTAGCATCCATGTCTTGTTCATCTTGGCCCATAAAACTTAACACAGTACCTGCAATTTAGTAGGTACTCAAAGATATTCAGAGAATAAATAAATGTATTTTTAGGTCTCACTTTGTAAAAGTCAGGCCTTAGCTCATTCGGGCATTATAAGGTAGAGAATAAATCAGAAGTAAAGGTAGAAATTGTATGCTGACAGCAAGCATTGGTCAGGAGGACAGAGCACAAATGTGGAACCATAAGGAATTTTCTTAAATCTTAAAATTAAGTCAGAGCATTAAAATATGGGAGAGCCTCCATACGAGTGCCATCTGAAAGTTATATCAGTCCCATCACAAGCAAATAGGAATTTCAGTTGACATTACTAGCTGTTAGATTTCATGACTTGCATCTCCACCTAATGAGGACAACAGATTTCTAAGAACATAAAAGGTTATATTAAGCAGAAATGGGTGAGGCCAGTCATGGTGGCTCACACCTGTAATCCTAACACTTTGGGAGGCCAAGGTAGTCGGATCACCTGAGGTTAGGAGTTCAAGACCATCCTGGCCAACATAACAAAACCCTGTCTCTACTAAAAATACAAAAATTAGCCAAGCATGATGGCACATGCCTGTAATCCCAGCTACTCGGGAGGGTGAGGCAGGAGAATTGCGTGAACCTGGGAGGCGGAGGTTGCAGTGAGCCAAGATTACACCACTGCACTCCAACCTGGGCAAGAGAGCAAGACTCCGTCTCAAAAAAAAAGGAGAGAAAGGGGTGAAGTAAATTGATGAGAAAACGACTACATCGTCTTAGGAACTTTTTCCTGCCTCATTTACTCTGACAAGTATGGCAGTTTTAATTACTTACGATGGTAGTCTAGTAAGTGGCACTACCACCTCATTAAAAAATAATGAAGTCTTATCAACACTTAGGCATTCAGTTATTCTTTACAAAAAAAAAAATAGTCAATGATTTGAGAAAGAATTAGTGAGTTGTAAGAATGGAAATGAAATATTAAGGAAATACTAAAGAACTCAACTTTTAACCTGACTTTTGGTACGAAAGATCGTTTAGGTGGAGGTAATTTCTTGATTATTCCAAGCTGATCACATTTTCATTAGTGTTTATTATATAGAAACATCTTATCAGTCAGTTATGGGGAAACACTAAGATTCATTCTAATTCAGAGCTCACGTGAAGTCTATAAAATTAAAACTGGCAAATAAATCAATAAGCCAAGTGTCCTAAGCTTTTCTGAGAAGTTTTTTACCAATCAAATGTATAAGTAAACAATAAATAAAATTTTGTTTAAAGCAGAGCAAACTCCCAGTTTGTGGTTTGGGCCTACAAAATTTAATTACCTGTGTTTACTTTGTTTCCACTTTTTCCCATCAAAAAAATTCAAACTTGGAGGAAAAACTGGTATAGCCTTTTCAGAGATCAATTTAATAGTATGTAACAAAATTTTAATTTAATTTATCCGTTGACACAGCAAGTCAAATTCCTAGATATTGGAGAAATAAAGCACATATAAGCAGAGACAGATAAATATGTTCATAGTAACGTAACAAAAAACTAAAGTAGCCTTAAAAAACCATTGACAGGGGAATGGTTAAGTAATTTTAGTTATAGCCATACTTCAGAATCAACATAGCTTTAAAAATAATGAAGTCAATGGATATATTCTAACATGAAAAAAGTCTTCAAAATCTACTTAAATGGAAAAAGCAATATGTATCTATGGTATGATTCAATTGAAAAAAATAGACAAAATTACATGCTGAATTCAGTTGTACATAAAAATTCTGGAAGGGTAGCTCTTAATCTGACTGGGAGAGGGCTTGACATGGTAATCACTGATTTTCATTTTTACCTGGTATATTTCATTTTTACTTTTTGAAACAGGGTCTCATTTCAGCCTCAGCTGGAGTGATCACGGTTCACTGAAGCCTTGACCTCCCAGGCTCAAGCAATCCTCCTGCCTCAGCCTCCAGAGTAGTTGGGACCACAAGTGCACTATCATGCCTGGCTAATTTTTAAATATTTTTTGAGAGGGGGGGTCTCACCATGTTGCTCAGGCTGGTTTTGAACTCCTGGGCTCAAACGATCCTCCTGCCTCAGCCTCCCAAGTACATGGGACTGCAGGTATGCACCACCACCTGGCCCCTGGTAGACTTCTTTATTGTTTAAATTTTGACATAGTGATACATTCATTCATTCTTTGTGTAATTTTTAAAAATCAAAAAATTAACGAGAAGAACAAAGGCATTTCTTTGAAGTCAAGCATAAAAAGTCCTCACAAACCTTGTATAATATGTAAAAGTTCACAGACAAACTTCAAAACCATCACATCATCCCCCATGATACTTAGGAACTACTGCCCTTGGAATCCTACCTGCTTATAAGAGGATATTTCAAAATTTATATGGAAAATTATGTGGCACAGTAAAATGCCAGAGATTTCATCTATCCCAAAAGGAAAGCTGGTAGGTTATATTTATTTGAACATCAACAAGAGAACACGTTCAGCTAACATCCAGCTAATGAATTATTTCAGCTATAAATGAGAGATTAGCACACATCTTCTGAGAGGCTGTGATAGAACAATGCCTTCTAATTCAGCTGAAAAACTGGCTGGATTTGGAAAATTAAACTGACTTCAAAATAATCAAGCTGGAGTCCATCAAATCAAGCAGCTTGAAATCATAATAATTATTAATTTGTTAACCTTAGTGCTTTCAAATACTTCATAATCTTGATTACATTTAAAAGCATTAAATGCTGGCAATGTTAAAGCTCTTAAAATAGTATTTTGGAAGGCAGAAAAGAAATAAAACACAATATGTCCTTAATAAAATAGAAAACCAAATTATAAAGAAGGTTTAAAAAAATTTTTTTAACTCAGTTGAAATCAGGTAAGTAATGCCAGCCCTCAGCAAACCCTCCAGCTGGATGTAGTTTCCACAGGGACTCTACCAAAGTTGGGTCCTTTGTAGCTGAGAGCCTTAAGTTAAAGAAACATAAGGTAGGCACGTTGGCTCATGCCTGTAATCCCAGCACTTTGGGAGGCCAAGGCAGGTGGATCACCTGAGGTCAGAAGTTTGAGACCAGCCTGCGCAACATGGTGAAACCCTGTCTCTACTAAAAATACAAAAATTAGCCAAGCCTGGTGGCACACACCTATAGTCACAGCTACTCGGGATTGGCCTGAACCTAGGAAGTGGTGGTTGCAGGGAGCTGAGATGGCATCACTGCACTCCATTCTGGGCAACAGCGCAAGACTCCATCTCAAAAAAAGAAAAGAAAAGAAACATAAAATCCGGCAGGGAACAATGGCTCACACCTTTAATTCCAGTACTTTGGGAAGCCAAGGTGGGAGGATCCCTTGAGGCCAGGAGTTTGAGACCACCCTGGGCAATATAGCGAGACTCTGTCCCTACAAAAAAAATGTAAAAATTATTTGGGCGTGGTGATGCATGCCTGTAGTCCCAGCTACTTGAAGGCTGAAGCAGGGGGATCACTTGAGCACAGGAATTCAAGGTTGCAGTGAGCTATGATCATACCACTGCACTCCAGCAAGACTTTGTCTCTTAAAAAAAAAAAAAAAAAAAATTCCTACCCTGGTGTCTAATGTTCTTTATGGTACTTCCTAGAGGAGGACAGGTAACCCACCTGTCTCAATTTGCCTGAGACCTGTCCAGTTTTACTACTGAAAAATCTCGTATCGGGGAACTCCCTGAATGCTAGGCAACTCAGGACAGTTACTCACTTCCTGGACACATTTGTATCAAAGAAGAAAAATGTTCAGGATCTTCAATTACCTCAGCATGGGCACAAGAAACATGCAATGATGCTGATGCTCAGCCTGGTCTTATTCTATGTCATATAAGTGTACAACAAAGGCTGGAATTCTCTTGATTTTAGTCTCCTGATTGGAAAACAGAGGAACCTCAGAAACATGCTGTGCAAAAGATGCCAGACAAAAATGAGTAAATAGCGTGCAATTCAATTTATATGATATCTCTAAACTGGCAAAACTAACCTGCAGTGATAGAAATCAGGTCAGTGTTTTTTGTGGGAGGAGAGTTGGGGATAAACTTACAAAGGGGAAGCAGGGAACTTTCTGGAGTGAGGGAAATGTTCTATATCTTAATTGGGATGGTGATTACATGATTCACTTGTCAGAACTCACCAACTGCACACTTAAAATGTGTGCATTTTAAGTAAACTTAACCTTTAAAGTGTTGGTTTTAAAAAGAGATGTGAGATCCTCCATCACAAAAAAAGATTTAGGACAGATTAAGCAATATCTTTTAGGGATGTCATTGGTGGGATTTCTGAGTTAGATATAGGCTGGAGGCATATCAAAGATCTATGGTCATTTTCTTCTTTTCTTTTTTACTCTTTTTTTTTTTTTTTGAGACAGAGTTTTGCTTTTGTTGCCCAGGCTGGTGTGTAGTGGCACAATCTCGGCTCACTACCACCTCCAACTCCTGGGTTCAAGCAATTCTCCTGCCTCAGGCTCCCAAGTAGCTAGGATTACAGGCATGCACCACCATGCCTGTCTAGTTTTTGTATTTTTAGTAGAGACAGGGTTTCGCCATGTTGGCCAGGCAGGTCTCGAACCCCTGACCTCAGGTGATCCACCCGCCTTGGCCTCCCAAAGTGCTAAGATTACAAGTGTGAGCCACTGCACCCGGCCTGATCTGTGGTCATTTTCAACTCTCATGTATAGGATTCTAAAAGGGCACCACATTACTCCACTCCTTTATCTAAAATAAATTTAAAATTCATCAGAATTTGTGCAGTCATCCATCACTGGACAATGTACAGATTCCTTCTCTGGAAATATCTAAAGAAAAGTACAGCTTATGTTCCCCCATTTTGTGTTGTTTTGTTGCTGCTTTACAAACTCATCTGGCCAGGTGCGGTGGCTCACACCTGTAATCCCAGCACTTTGGGAGGCCAAGACGGGCAGATCACAAGGTCAGGAGATTGAGACCATCCTGGCTAACACAGTGAAACCCCATCTCTACTAAAAACTACAAAAAATTAGCCAGGTGTGGTGGCAGGCACCTGTAATCCCAGCTACTCAGGAGGCTGAGGCAGGAGAATGGCATGAACCTGTGAGGTGGAGCTTGCAATGAGCAGAGATCATACCACCGCACTCCAGCCTGGGCGACAGAGCGAGACTCTATCTTGAAAAACTATGAACTCATCAAAGACTAGAAGACAAGACGCACAATAGAAAAGGAGGTGGCACAGATGTCAGTGCCTTTGAATAATACAATAGAGCAACCCAACATCAATAGCTTCTAGCACAGAGATAATCCCAGCTGTGGGAACTTAATCTAATAAAGACGTGTGAAGTGGCTTTGGGTCAGGAGGTGGACTCCATTCTAATCTGGAGACCTTATTTACTTATTTCAAGGAAGTGTCTGAGAGTTGACTAGATCCTAGGGAATAGGCTTCCAGGATGGAAAGATGCAAGTACGAGGGAGGGGACCAGAGGGCCCAAAGAATGCCCTTCGATGCATCCAGTGACCCTTCCAAAGGATGCAGTCCTTGCATCTTTCATTGTTAGAATGTTAACTTGCCCTGATCCAAGGAAACGATCACTTTTCAGTTCCCCACCTCTTCTGTGATTTTAATGCTGCCCAGCGGATTGGTATGCACTGCAAACAGCTGGCATCTGGGCCAGTGTCGCCGGGCAGCCCCGAGATAGGAGTGTAGCACCCACAGGCGAGGAGGAGCTGCCTACTGGGGGTGACTGTGAGACAGAAAAGCACCTCAATCCTTAAACAGCCCATAGAGACGTTTGCACTGAACATTTCTCAATGAAAAGCCAGAAGTCTCCCACTCGATACACATTTGGCAAGGGATGAGACTCACGGGCCTTTGGGTGTGTGCGTGTGTGTATGTCACCACGTGCCAAATGTCTGCTGGTTCCTATTAGCCAGTAACGCAGCCCTTTGCATTGCACCGATAGAGCCAAACATCTTCCCAGAATTATTTCCCGGTTGGGAAATGGAAAGTTATTGGGTTGACTCTTCCATCTGATGGTATGTAATGAAGTCAAGTACAGAGCTGAGTTCCTGGCCCAGTAAAACAGCAGAGCCAATTCTCTTCTCTGCAACCTGAAAGCAGAGCTGGCACGCGGGGGCCCCGACGCAGTGCCGTCTGCCCAGGCCAGACCCTCTAGGCAGGTTGCCTGTTCCTGATCACCACCCCTAACAGTCACTCACTCGGGTTTCCTACCATACCATCAAGTCCCCTCTGTCTAATAATGAGCTGGAGAAAGCCACTGGGTGTTATGGTCTGGGCCATTCAGATGCCAAACCCTGAAAATAAATCCTCCCCCAGTAACTTGGAGCTAGTGCTCAAGAAAAATAATGGTACCACAGAGATACTGTTGAGCTTGCATGAAAGGAATTAGAGGATTAGAACTGGTGAATGACGTTATGAGAAAAATAGCAAATTCACTGATCCAAGGTACATATGAAAATTAAGATCGAATAACACAAAATCAGGATGGAGGGGTGAGACAGGGCAATGCTGAAGTCGTTTTAATCTACAGCACAGCTGGAACGAGCCCAAAATGAACCAGGGAGTCTTAGTTTTATTTTCCATTAATCTGCTCCCTAGCAGACCTGCTGAAAAGGAGGTGCTGGTTCCAACTTTATTGAATGCCTCTATATCAAAAGGAAAAATACATGGCGCCATTAGTTCCTAAGAAAATAGATTCTGAATTTTTTAAAAAATCTTCATTTGGATTTAAAATGACAATGTGGGCTGGGCGCCATGGCTCATGCCTATAATCCCAGCACTTTGGGAGGCCAAGGCAGGCAATCACCTGAGGTCAGGAGTTCGAGACCAGCCTGGCCAACATGGTGAAACCCCATCTCTACTAAAAATACAAAAATTATCCAGGTGGGGGTGACACATGTCTGTAATCCCAGCTACTCGGAGGCTGAGGCACAAGAATCACTTGAACTGGGAGTGGAGGTTGCAGTGAGCCGAGATGGTGCCATTGCACTCTGGCCTAGGCAAAAAGAGTGAAACTCCATCTCAAAAAAAATTAAAAAATAAAAATCATAATATGCCAAACCTAGGGGGAGTCATCTACCACACGGTCTTAGGACCAGCTCCAAATCAAGTACCTGGGAATTTCACCGGGCAGCGCCAGAGAGCTCTGACACTCAAAAGTTCTTCACTGTACTTGTCCAGGGCTTCACCATTCACAGCTCAGAACAGGCGTTTGACAGTTCTGAGTTTTCATTCACAGGTTGCACATTGAGAGTCATATCTCCTCACGCATATCACACAAGCAATGCAAACCACTTGACAGAGTTAACATATGAGCACTGATTAAATAACAAGGCTCTGTATTTACCAAACACACATTTTCATCTTCTTTAGTCTAAAGAACTGGGATGGAAAATCCTCAATGTAAGTAAAACTCGGGCTTTGAAATCAACATGATCAAGTTGTTTTAATAAGGCATCACATATCTTCAAAGATATTAAATACAGGGTGAAGGAAACCAAAAGTGAAGCATTGGGAATTAATAGTAAGTCAAAGCAAAAGTAGAGAAAGGCCTCCAAGACTAAGACTCAGCAACGACAATACAGCTAGAATTGGAATTTGATCCATTCAATTCATTCTTCAACTACTGCGCCACCAAGGAGGCAAGATCTAAAATGACTGGGCTCCTTCACCAGTCATCAGCCTAGCTGCAGGTACAGCACAGGGAAATGCTTAGGCCTGGGCTGTGATTTTTGTCCTGCGTCTGAGTAGATCCACTGGTATGAAGCCTGTCCAGCTAACTACTAGAAAGTACTCTTTATTCAAGCGAAAAGCTCTCCTATCACTCATTCCATCTCTGCTTTGCCATCTTTCATTGTTGTTGTTATTGTTGTTTGAGACAGAGTCTCACTCTGTTGCCCAGGCTGGAGTGCAGTGGCACAATCTTGGCTCACTGCAACCTCTGCCTCCTGGGTTCAAATGATTCTCCTGCCTCACCCTCCCGAGCAGCTGAGATTACAGGCGTGCACCACCATGCCCGGCTAATTTTTGTATTTTTAGTAGAAATGGGGTTTTGCCATGTTGGCCAGGTTAGTCTCGAACTCCTAGTCTCAAGTGATCTGCCCACATTGGCCTCACAAAGTGCTGGGATTACAGGCATGAGCCACTGCACCTGGACTGCTTTGCCATCTTAAGAGACCCTGGGCACCAAGGCATTGCAGTAATGGGTTCATGCACAGGAAAATCAAAAAGCACACACACACACACACACAAAATTTCACTTTCTAGGTATACAAGACCGTGATAGTTGTGTTCATTTCATTTTTTTATTTATTCACTTCTTTTTCTTCCTACCTGTTCCTTTCACATATATTTATTTTCAAAAACAAAAACAAGTGTTAGCACTTTGCTAAAGACTAAATGTTTGTGTCCCCTGAAAATTCACAAGCTATAGCCCTAATGTCTCTGTACTGAGAGGGAGAGTCTTTGGGAGGTAATTAGGTTTCCATGAGGTCATGCCACTGGAGCCCTTATGATAGGATTAGTGCTCTTCTAACAAGAGGAAGAGACTAGAGCTCTCGCAGGCACTCACTTGCTTGCTCTCTCTCTCTCTTTCTCTCTAACTCTCCCTCTCTCTTGCTCACTCTGCCACGTAAAGACACAGCAAGAAGGTGGCTGTCTGCAAACCAAGAAGCCAGCCCTACCAGACATCAGATTTGCAGACACCTTGATTGGACTATCCCTGCCTCCAAAACTGAGAAATGAATGTGTCTTTAAGCCACCCATCTGGAGTAACTTGTTATAGCAGCCCAAACTGATGAAGACACACTCATATCTTGGAAACATTATTCAACAGCTCTCTTCTCCTCCTCTGCCATCTCTGTCCTTCTCTACTCACTCTAGCAAATGTCCTTATTGTACCAACTAAGTGGGAATTTAAGTGAGCAGTGTGCCAAGGATGCTGGATGAAGCCATCACAGTGCCTTCTGCCATAATAGCCCATCAAAATAATATATATAATGAATAACTGCAATACATATAATGAAGATATATATACCATAAGTGCATTTCACCCTCCAAAATGAGCTAAGTGGAATAATTAGATATAAAGATGAACCCAATTTCGACTTATTATCTAGTAAGTATCTCTCCTTTGTTGGGGCTCAGAAAATGATACCCAAAAGTTTGGCACTCTGGTATGCTGAACACTTGGAACTAAGATAGGAAGGCCTTAGAAGCTACCTCAGAACCAAAGACTCTAATCTTCTCTGCCCCCCCTTCACCTCCACCCCAGTGCAGGGAGGGGCTTCTTATCTGACTAAGGAAACTTATTTCCAAAAGAAATACAATTGTCTTAAGATTCCCCTCCATGAGAATCTCCTTGAATAACCAGGAAAGATTAACCACCACCAAGAAGAGATTAAAAGTCCATTACCAAGCCCAGATAGGTTTTGTAATCTATTTTTCTGAGGGCAACTCCAAGAGATTGCCTGGGAGACTTTATCCACATAATAAAACAAACTTTGTTCACAGTGAACTTCTGTCCCTCACCTTTCCACCACCTTCCCCAGAGCTCAGAGGAACTCTATCCCAGGCCATTGTTCTTTCAGCTCATTCATTCCTCCTAAAAATCATTTACTACCCGTCTAAAAACTTACCTACAGCCCCCTCACCTCTCTCTGCCCTATGAAGAGAGTATTTAAGCTTCAACCATCTGGCCTTTCTTTGAGTCTCATATCTGTGGGACTCCCCTGTCTATATACATGTTAATAAATTTACCATGGCTTTTGCCCCCTATTAATCTGTTGTCCATCATTCAACAAACCCTCAGTGAGCAGAAAGAATGTTTTTCCGTCTCCCCTACACCTTCAAATAGCATAAAGTTCTGTGGTTATCAGCTCAAATTTAACAATCTAATCTCCCTTAATTTTGGATAATCTTCCTTCTTTTATTTCCAAACAACACACTGCCTTCTTTCTTTCTCTGTTTACTGAAAAACTCCCAAGATTGACTGGGACATCTAAACTCACAGGCAGGATAAGGAGAACAATGAGCTCAGTGCCTGGCTCATTGTGTTAATCATTCTTCAATCTCCGAGCTAAATGCAAGTTCATCTCTTCCCCCATCACCAAACCCCACTAAATGAACCATAAAGAAAAAAAAAAAAGACCAGGCGTGCTGGCTCACATCTGTAATCCCAGCACTTTGGGAGGCCGAGGCGAGCAGATCACTTGAGCCCAGGAGTTCAAGACCAGCCTGGCCAACATGGTGAAACCCTGCCTCTATAAAAAATACAAAAATTAGCCGGGAGTGGTGGCATGTTCCTGTAGGCCCAGTTACTCAGGAGGCTGAGGCACAAGAATCACTTGAACCCAGGAGGTGGAGATTGCAGTGAGCCGAGATCATGTCACTGCACTCTAGCCTAGGCAACATGAGACTCTGCCTCAAAAAAAAAAAAGATATAAACCTACAAAGACACATAATTAGAGAAAAGTCTGAATCAGATGAGGGACTTAAATTCATTTTTGAAAGAAGTGGAGTTGGTGGGACCAGTGGAGGAGTTGCTTTGGAGGAGAAGGGAGCCAAGAGAACCCAGGGGACACTTGAAAAGTGCAGGACCAGACAGTCACAGGGACTATGAAGGAGGGGCAGTGGTGAAAATACCGGGATTTAATAAAAAATCTAATTACAGAGCAGTCAAGTACCAGGTCCCCACCCTCATACATGTAGGCTGTGATCAATACACTCCCGGCCAGGTGACAGATTTATTCTCCCCATAGTTTTGAGATAAAAATCTTCAGACTTGGTTTCATCCAGCATAATAAAGGGTAGCTACAAATAGGAGGATAGAGGAAAAATAGGATTAAAGTCCCAGGACCTATCCCCATCAGCTCCCAGAGTATTAACAGCCAGGCTTATGTTACTCAAACACTTCCCTTCAGAAACTGAGCAGCCCACAGAAATGACCTGCATTAACTGTACTAATATTAAATGGTCCCCCAAGGGAAAAGCGGGTTTAATCAGCCCTCCCCTAGAAGCCACATGTCTATAAGCTTCTCTCCCTCAGAACTCCCAAACAGTTTTTTTAGTGCCTTACTCTAAAATAAAAATAATCAAAAATCATTAGTCAATGTAAGGTAAACCTCCAACACAAATTACAAAGAATAAACAAAAGTGGAACTATTAAAAAGCAGGATTTAAGTATTAACATTTATTTCATCACAGAAATGTTGCATTATTGCATCCACAAAACAAAAACATCAAAGAAACAAAATTAAGAGCAATATAACAAAATGTTTAAGTGTAACAGGAGAGACAGAAAATAAAACGGAAACCTGGAAAGCAGAATAAAATGGCAAAGTAGGAAAGTATTTGCAATAGTTAATGCAGATAAGCCAATAATTAATGCAGATAACTAATCCAGGAAAGTGGATATCCACGTAGTAGTCATTTTAAGAACAAAATCACAGAGGTGGATGTGATTCAGAAAATAGTATGGGCCAGGCGCAGTGGCTCACACCTGTAATCCCAGCACTTCGGGAGGCAGAGGCAGGCAGATCACTTGAGGCCAGGAGTTCGAGATCAGCCTGGTCAAAATACAAAAATTAGCCAGGTATGGTGGTGCACGCCTGTAATCCCAGTGCTTTGGGAAGCCAAGGCAGGAGAATCACTTGAAGCCAGGAGTTCGAGACCAGCCTGGCCAACATGGATAAACCCCACCTCTACTAAAAACACAAAAATTATCCAGGTGTGGTGGCACACGACTGTGATCCCAGCACTTTGTGAGGCCAAGGTGGGGGGATCACTTGAGGTCAGGAGTTCAAGACCAACCTGGCCAACATGGTGAAACCCAGTCTCTACTAAAAATACAAAAATTAGCTGGGTGTGGTGGTGCACGCCTGTAATCCCAGCTACTTCTGAGGCTGAGGCAGGAGAATCACTTAAACCCAGGAGGCAGAGGTTGCAATGAGCTAAGATTGTGCCACTGTACTCCAGCCTGAGTGATAAAGTGAGACTCTATCTCAAAAATAAATAAATAAATAAATAAAATAAAGCTGCAGCAAGCACCCTTGCCCCTTCTGCCATGTGAGGACACTGCAAAAGGGCACGATCATTGAAGCAGACAATAGCCCTTACCAGACACCAAATCTCCTAGCACCTTCATCTTGGATTTGCAGACTCTACAACTGTGAGTAGTAAATTTCTGTTAATAAATTATCCAGTGTAAGATACTTGTTATAACAGCAAGAACTGTATTGGTATTTTTCCTGTATAGTTACTCATGTATATACATGAAGCTATATACTTATCAATCAAAATCGACAATCTAATGCCCCTTCAATGAATTGGCTGTGACTTACTAGTCACAAAGCCCACTTACAAAAGAAAGGGGATCAGAATACATCAGGCTTTTAGAAGACATTAGAGCAAAACCCTCAAAGTTCTGAGTGAAGGCCAGGTGCAGTGGCTCACGCATATAATCCCAGCACTTTTGGTGGCTGAGGCAGGCAGATCACCTGAGGTCAGGAGTTCGAGACCAGACTGGCCAACATGATGAAACCCTGTCTCTACTAAAAATACAAAAATTAGCCAGTTGTGGTGGCACATGCCTGTAATCCCAGCTACTTTGGAGGCTGAGGCAGGAGAATCACTTGAACCCAGGAGGCAGAGGTTGCAGTGAGCTGAGATCGTATCACTGCACTCCAGCCTGGATAACAGAACAAGACTCTGTCTCAAAAAAAAAAAAGAAAAAGATAGTTCTGAAAGAAGAGGATGTTTGGCCTCAAAATATTCCTTTATTACTCTACTTGGGAAACAATTAGAACAGAAGTCCCCAACCCCAAGGCCATGGGCCAGTATCCATCCGTAGCCTGTTAGGAACCCAGCCAGACAGTAGGAGGTGAGTGGCGGGAGTGAGAGAAACTTCATCTGTATTTACAGCCACTCCCCAATGCTGGCATTACCATCTGAGCTCCACCTCCTGTCAGATCAGCAGCAGCATCAGATTCTCACAGGAGCATGAACCCTCCTGTGAACTGCACATGCGAGGGATCCAGGTTGCACGCTCCTTATGAGAATCTAATGCCTGATGATCTGTCACTGTCTCCCATCACCCCCAGATGGGACTGTCTAGTTGCAGGAAAACAAACTCAGGGTTCCACTGATTCTACATTATGGTGAGTTGTATCATTATTTCATTATATATTACAATGTAATAATAACAGATATAAAGTGCACAATACACCTAATGCCCTTGAATCATCCCGAAACCATCCTCCCCTCCCCACCCCACAGTCTGTGGAAAAATCGTCACTGGTGAAACCAGTCCCTAGTGCCAAAAAGGTTGAGGACTGCTGAATTAGAAGAAGAGTGACAGCCACTCAACGGAGCAAATCGAGAGAGGAAAATGTGGGAACTGGGAAACAGGGACTCCATTATAAAGCAGTAAAAAGTAAAATAAAATAAATCCTTAGGATATCGGAAGCTCCACGATGAGAATATTCAGCAGGGTTAGAGAACAAGTCCAGTTTAAAGAAGGAGGAGGGGTGGGGGCTTCGAGAAGGCTGAATAAGAAGCATCTGGTACTCGCCTCCTCCACCAAGAACCAAAATAGCAAGTAGATAATCACACTTCGAATAGATCATCTAGGAGAGAACAGAGAAGTGACAGGAAATGTCTAAGGCAAGGAGGGAAAAGGAAGGCAGGCAGCCTGCTCAGCCAGGATCAGCTGGAAGCCCAGAGAGGCTCCCCAGTGCAGGGAAGGAATTGCGGAGAGACCCCCAGGGGTCCACATTCCCACTCTGAACTCCTGCAATCCTAGCGACGGGAGAACACCGCACCCTCGGATGCCCTGATACTAACACTGGGAGCTGCCTGGAGACTGTATGACCACACTGCTTCAGAGAGGGAGCTCATACTGGGATCGAAACCACACCCAAACCTAAGTGGCTACATTAACACACCATTTTGAGCACCCAGCCCCCAGCAGACTGCCTCCTGCACTGGGACCCAACAGCCCCTGCAGTTCCATATTCATGGTTCCCCAGTGATATCGCCCTTGCTAGCTGCTGCCCTGGGGCCAAAGCACGACCCACAGACAATGATCCCACTGGCCCCCCCACCACCACCGCTGCCCCACAGCAGGGCCTCCAAGCACTTCCATCCAACTGGAGGACAAAACGAAAATCAAAACCACGATGCGTGTCATCTTATGCCAGTTACAACAGCTAAGATTAAAAAGACAAAAAAATAAAATGCTGGTGATGATGTGGGGAAAAAGGGGAACTCTTTTTTTTTTTTTTTTTTGAGACAGAGTTTTGCTCTTGTTGCCCAGGCTGGAGTGCAATGGCACGATCTTGGCTCACTGCAATCTCCACCTCCTGGGTTCAAGTGATTCTCCTGCCTCAGCCTCCCAAGTAGCTGGGATCACAAGCACACACCACCACGCCCAGCTAATTTTTGTATTCTTAGTAGAGACAGAGTTTCACCATGTTGGCGGGGCTGGTCTCGAACTCCTGGCCTCAGGAGATCTGCCCACCTCAGCCTCCCACAGTGCTGGGATTACAGGTGTGAGTCCCCACGCCCGGCTGAAAAGGGAATTCTTATACACTGTTGGTGTAAATGTGAGTGTAGCCACTATCAAAAACAATATGGAGATTTCTTCAAAAACTAAAAACAGAGCTACCATATGATCCAGCAATCCCACGACTGGGTATCTTTCCAGAGGAAGGGGACTCAGTATGTCAAAGCAACAACTGCACCCCCGTCTTTATTGCAGCACTATTCATAATAGCCAAGATATGGAATCAACCTAAGTGTCCAATGGATGATGAGATAAAGCAAATGTGGTATATATACGCAATAGCATACTATTTAAAAGGATGAAATCCTGTCATTGCAGCGACATGGATGGAACTGGAGGTCATTATGTTAAGTGAAAAAAGCCAGGCACAGAAAGACAAATATTATGTGTTCTCACTTATATGTGGGAACTAAAAAAGTTGATCTCATGGAGGTAGAGAGTAGAATGGTAGCAACCAGAGGCTGGGAAGGTTGGGGCGGGGTGGATAAAGAGAGGCTGTTTAATGGATACAAACACACAGTGAGGTAAAAAGAATAAATTCTAGTGTTTGACAGCAGAGTAGGGTGACTACAGTTAGCAACAAATTATTATATATTTTGAAATAGCTGGGCTAGAAGACTTGAAATGTTCCTAACACATAGAATAGTAGAGGTGAGAGATACCTTAAATCAGCAGCCTCCAACCTTTTTGGCACCAGGGACTGGTTTCACGGAAGACAATTTTTCCATGGACTGGGGTGGTGGGGGATTGGTTTTCAGATGAAACTGTTCCACCTTAGATTATCGAGTATTAGTTAGATACTCACAAGGAGCAAGTGATCTAAATCCTTTGCATGTGCGGTTGACAACAGGGTTCACGCTCCTATGAGAATCCAATGCTGCTGCTGAGCTGACTGCAGGCAGAGCTCAGGAGATAATGCTGGCTCACCCGCCACTCGCCTCCTGCTGTGCAACAGGCCATGGACAGGCCCTGATGTTGGGGGCCCCTCCCTTAAATGCCATGACTCCCTAACTTGATCATTATACAGTCTATGCATGTAACAAAATATCACATGTTCCTCATAAATGGGTACAAATATTATGTATCAATAAAAAGAAAAGAAAGAGGATGGGGACTGCAGAACAATGCTTTCTGGGGGAAAAATAAAGTTGATACAGTATGTAATATGTTAGGTCATTTATTTAAACTTCATTTATTTATTTAAACTTCATTTATTTATTTAAAATTTATGGCCAGGCATGGTGGTTCAGCCTGTAATCCCAGCACTTTGGGAGGCCAAGACAGACAGATCCCTTGAGACTAGGAGTTCAAAGCCAGCCTGGGCAATGTGGTGAAACCCTGTCTCTACAAAAGATACAAAAATCAGCCAGGTGTGGCGGCACACTCCTGCAATCCCAGCCTCTCTCGAGGCTGAGGCGGGAGGATCACCTGAACCCAGGGAGGTCAAGGCTGCAGTGAGCCATGATTACGCCACTATACTCTAGCCTGGGCAACAAACTGAGACCCTGTCTCAAAAAATAAATAAATAAATAAAATGTATGTACTTATTTATGATATATATGTGTTTCATATATCTAATGGAACACTGTTAAAATAAAATTAATGATAAGTAATTAATAAAAACAAAAATGTAAGAGACAATTATTAGCTTTAGACAAATAAAATACACAAAAAATGTAATTGCTGGTTCTATGTTGAGCATTATTTTCAAAGTCATAGTAATATAAACAATGCTGGTGAAATGACAAGGTTTAAAATTTGTTTAAAATAATTGAGAGGAGGAAGAGATAATGTGGGAATAATTAAACACAAATGAGAAAACTGATGGTTGTTGAAGCTAGATGAACAGCAAATGGGCATTCTTTATATCAATCTGTCTGTTTTGTTTGCATAAGAAAATTGCCAAAATGAAAAGTTTCAATTATAACATCTCATTGTAAATAATGAGTTCTGATGTAATAAAATTGGACTATATTAGATAGATTTGGGGGGAGCAGAAAAATGTATCTGGGGAAATTCATTAAAAACAAACCAAACCAAATAATCACTTGCCTCAAGAAATATAAGCATGAAAATTACAGCTAGATAGAAGGAATAAGTTCTCATGTTCTAAAACACTCTAGGATGACTATAGTTAACAATAATATATTACATAGTTTCAAATAGCCAGAAGGATATTGAACGTTTCCAACACAAAAAAAAGATAATGTTTGAGATGACAGATTTGCTAATTACCCTGATCTGATCACATTATATGTATCAAAACATCACTATGTATCCCATAAATATGTACAATTATTTGTCAATTTAAAAAAACAGAAAATTAAATTTTAAAAAAGAAAAAATATATGTATGTTCATATTAAATAGAAATACAAACATAAATCCAGAAGAAACTATAGAGGCAAGAACTTCCTTTTTATGAAAGAAATGTTAATACTATTTAATTTTTAAAATTATTATCAAATTATTACTTTGATAAATATTAACAAAATTCTTCATCCTCAAGATATTTTTTATGATGGCATGTAATTTCAATATATTTTCTCTTTATGTAATGAAATGAAAAGACTTCAGAGCTGACATCTGAATTTTAAAAAGCATAATTGGAAATGGGAATTCAGTCTTGTTCCATTGCACGGTTTTGTTGTACGCACTGCCCTCTAGTGTCACTTCGTGGGACAAGCATCTTGAATTTCATAAACTAGAAATTTAACTAAACCTTCAAACGCCATATTCTCTCTTCTTCTTGGATCTTCCATCCCCTCCATGTGGTCATATCCTATTAGGATATGACCTAGGACCCAGAATTCAGGGCAAGGCTACTAGTTTTATAGGATGGTTCATTATGGATTCAAAATGTTTTAATGAGAGGGCCTTGGAACCTGGTCTTGATTAATGGGGAAATGTGTCTGAGTTCTAAACAAATGTTTACTCACTTGAGGGAAAGAACCCATTTATTTGTCTTCGACTCCTTGAGAGTACTGTACATGCCTCGAATCAAATGCAGTGCTGGACAGAAGTCTGATACGCGGTAGATGCTCAAAGGAACATTCAGTGAGTCTGGCAATGACTGTTCAGAACTCGTTTCATTATCTGGAGGCAATCTGAAGTATTCTTTTAAGCATGAAGTGCCATAAAGGAGAGTGATCACTGTCATCATTAATAACTGTCCAAGCCAAATCTCTAATGAATATGGGCAAGTCAACACAGATGATAGAATCTAAATCATTTCTGGAGGGGAAAATGGAGAGATTAATGGGTGAAAGGCCCACCTTGATGCCTTCCATCACCTCCTAAAAGGAAAAAAAGAACAAACTTTTTAGGCCAACTTCCCTAGATCAAATGGTTTTAGTTTAAGAAAAAACAACCATACAAAAAAAAAAAAACCCTGCTTTTCCCCTCCCCGTCTTTTCTTTGCAATGAGAAGAATGTATTTTCTTCCTCAGCATTATTTACTTTTTGATAAAATCACATATTTCTCCCTGCCAAAATTCTGACACATGTTCAGTTCCAAGATGTTCTTCCTTTGCTACTAGATAACAGAGGAAGTGTGCCTTGTTTCCCCTTGACTTCAACAGTTTTCGGTTTCCAGGCCTGGCGCGGTGGCTCGCGCCTGTAATCCCAGCACTTTGGGAGGCCGAGGTGGGTGGATCACCTGAAATCAGGAGTTCAAGACCAGCCTGGCCAACATGGTGAAACTCCATCTCTACTAAAAATACAAAATTAGTCGGGTATAATGGTGGGGGGGCCCCTGTAATCCCAGTTACTCGGGCAGCTGAGGCAAAAGAATCACGTGAACCCAGGAGGCAGAGTTTGCAGTGAGCTGAGATCATGCCATTGCACTCCCCCAGGTGACAAGAGCAAAACTGTCTCCAAAAAAAAAAGAAAACACACAAAAAACACAGTTTTCAGTTTCCACAAAGTTGTTGCCCCTCCACCCCAAAGCCCCAGGCTCTGATACCTCGATCTTATACACAAATTGCTAATCAGGAAGATTAACTTTTGCTAAAGACTGGCTTGGACTGGAGTGTTCAAGTCATGCTACAGTCTATACCTACAATAGGGTGGATTTGTTTTCTATTGAGAAATCCTCTCTTAGAGGATTTCACAAGAATGTTTCTTCTCTGATAGTTATATTCCAGGTCAGAAATCTTTTTTTTTAGACAAGGTCTTGCTCTGTTGCCAAGTTGGAGTGGCACAATCTTGGCTCACTTCAACCTCTGCCTCCCAGGCAGCCTCAAGCAATGTTCCCACCTCAGCCCCCCGAGTAGGTGGAACTACAGGTATGCACCACCACACCTGGATAATTCTATGTATTTTTTTGTAAAGACAGGGTCTTGCCATGTTGCCCAGGCTGGTCTTGAACTCCTGGACTCACGCAGTCCACCTACCTTGGCCTCCCAAAGTGCTGGGATTACAAGTGTGATCCACGATTCAGAAATTCTTTAACTCGCTTTATGGTGCTTCTAATTTTGGCTTATGATCCAGGGGCAGAGATCCTATTCCCTACATTGGTATTCACGTGATTTAACACTTTGACCAAAAACCCTCTCCATAAGTTTGTATCCTTTGATATAAAATCAAGACGACAATTCTTGCAATTTTTTCTTTTTTCTTTGATACAGGGTCTCACTCTGTCACCCAGGCCATGGTACAGTGGCATAATCATAGCTCACTGCAGCCTTGACCTCCTGGGCTCAAGTGATCCTCCTTCCTCAGCCTCCTGAGTAGCTAGGACTACAGGTTCGTGCCACTATGCCCAGCTAATATTTCAAATTTGTTATAGAAATAGGGTCTCACTATGTTGCCCAGGCTAGTCTTGAACTCCTGGGCTTAAGTGATCCTCCTGCCTCCATCTCCCAAAGTGTTGGGATTACAGGTGTCAGTTACCATTCCTGGCCCAATTCTTGCAGTTTTTGACTCTCACAGGCATGCCATATAGAACTTGGACATTTCAAATTCTGAGTCATTGTTGACAATCAGAGATTATATGCTGTTAGCCTAAAATGCAACATTTTATATTTATGTTAATAAATTTCCCACAAGCCAAATCTAAAAATAAGGATAACAGTTTCTAGTATGGATTTTGAATCTACCAATATGGCACATAACTGAGAAGGGTCTATTTCTCTTCAGGCACAGCAAGTAAAAAAAAAAAAAGAGCCATTTCTGGCCAGGAGCGGTGGCTCACACCTATAATCCTAGCATTATGGGAGGCCGAAGCAGGTGGATCATTTGAGGTTAGGAGTTCAAGACCAGCCTGGCCAACATGGTGAAATTCTATCTCTACTAAAAATATATAAATTAGCTAGGTGTGGTAGTACATGCCTGTAATCCCAGCTACTCAGGAGACTGAGGCAGGAGAATGGCTTGAACCCAGGAGGTGGAGGTTGCAGTGAGCTGAGATCGCACCACTGCACTACAGCCTGGGCAACAGAGAAAGACTCCATTTCAAAAACAAAAGAGTCATTACTAAAAATCTTTAAAAAGTCACCAAAGTATATGAGAAAGAACATGGGTTTTTAAGTCACAGGAATTAGGGGTAAAAACTGAGTTTAGCCAGAATATGATTTGGGCAAATAACTATAACTCTCTGAGCCATGATCCTCATCTTTCAAATAAACAAAATACTGGCCATATTGGACTCCTTTGTGCCTGCAACACAGAAGCTACTTAGGAAATGTTAGTTTCCATCCCTTCCTACTTCTTCCCTGTGTCCCAGAGCCCAATCTCACTGGTCCTATGTCCTGTGCAAGGGATAGGAGCACTACCCACCTGCCATGCAAAAGCTTCCAAAATGAAGCTGCTACCAGCAAGAAGTAATTGTTCTCTGCTCTTCCTATCGCATGTCTGTCTGCATCGTTAGGGCTTTCAGGTATACTGGGACAGGATGCTTTCCAACCCTCGAAAGGCCTAGAGAGAAGCAGGATGCCCGGCCACAGACTGCGTAACACTCACAGCTGAGATCCCTTTCCAGCTAACTCCAGCTTGGAGTTCCTCCCTTTCACTCCATTTTTCTTTTGGATAATCCCCGTTCTTTTGCTTCTTGGATCCCCCTTCGACATTCTGCCCTCTCCTCCACTCCTGATTAAACAGCCTGACAAACTGGATTTGCTAACCCAAAAGTCAAAGCAGAGGCTTCTACTCTGGTAGTTCTCTGCTGCCCCCTCTTGTCGCCAAATGGAATAGGTCACTGTTCTTGCCACAAAAATCTCATTTTACGTTTCAGGAACTTGCAGCACTTATTATGGTCCGGGCCAGGCATTGTGCTAGGTATTAGTGATTCAACAGTGAGCAAAATGAGCAAAATCAGAAAATGGCTTGTTCTCTGGAGCTTACACTGCAGTGAAAAAGGCAGGCGTTAAACAAGTAATCATATTAGTAACTATAATATCAGAACTCAAAAGTGTGATTAAATGCTGAGAGGCCGGGTGGTGGCTCACATCTGTAATCCCAGCACTTTGGGAGGCCCAGAAGGGAGGATGGATGGAGGTCATGAGTTCAAGACCAGCCTGGGCAACACAGTGAGACTCAATGCCTACAAAAACATTTTTTTAATTAGGGCATGGTGGTGCACGTCTCTAGTCCTAGCTAATTGGAAGCTGAGACAGGAGTATTGCTTGAAACCAGGAGTTCGAGGCTGCAGTGAGCTACAATCACACCACTGCACTCCAGCCTGGGCAACAGAACAAAATCCTGTCTCTTAAAAAAATATTTTGTTTTAAATAAATGCTATGAGAGCCTATAATATGGAATCTCACCTTGTCAGGTCAAAGAAGTCTTCTTGGAGGTGGTGGTTAAGGCTGAAATTAAAGGATGAGTGGAATAAACAGAAAAAATGAGGAGAAGGAAAAAGTCCAGAGGGGGAAGCAGCTTGAGTATAAGGTCTAGGGTAGGAGGAGCATGTTAGGATGTTAAGAGGGAAACAAAGAAAATCAGTGTAGCCAGAGGAAGGGACAGGGTGGAGGAAGGAGCAGCAGAGGGGGCTCAGTGGGCCAGGCATGGTGCCTCACACCTGTAATCCCAGCACTTTGGGAGGTTGAGGCGGGTGGATCACTTGAGGTCAGGAGTTCAACAGCAGCCTGGCCAACATGGTGAAACCTCCATGTCTACCAAAAAAAATACAAAAATTAGCCATACCTGGTGGTGCATGCCTGTGGTCTCAGCTACTCAAGAGGCTGAGGCAGGAGAATCACTTGAACGCTGGAGGCGGAGGTTGCAGTGAGCCAAGACTGCGCCACTGCACTCCAGCCTGGGTGATAGAGCAAGACTCTGTCGCAAAAAAAGAAAAAAAGGGGTCTCGGTGGATGCAGGTGGGTGAATAGTGAATGAGAGGCTACTATAGTGACCCAGGTAAGTAGTTTAGATTCAAGATGTTAAGGCAGAACTTGAAAGAAGTGAAAAGATTTAGAAAAAAGGAATTCGAAAATATTTCAGTTACTTAACAAATATGTTCCAAAGAATTTTATGATAGATTGGAAACCCACCAAAGGTAAAGGGAAGGAAGGCTCCAAGGATGAATACTAGTTTCTTGGTTTGCATAGCAGATGGGGACTGCAACCACTATCTGGGTTTGGTGGTAACTGTGTGATCCATAAATTGGACAGCAAGCAGATAACAGGTTATCCCCATATGGGACTCACAAGAGAGGTCTGGAGTGAAGATGTGAGTGCCTGTGCAAGCTGCAAAAGGGCTGCCAGCTGGGGTGGTGGGGGAGATTGCTAAGCCAATAGTTCTCAACACTGAGTGGGACCTTGAGGGGGCTTTTTGGAATTTTACAGGGTGGGGGAGATGAGGACGGGTGTCTCACAGCGATTTGGGATTGCTACTGCCATTCAGTGGGAGAAGACTAGGGATGCCAGACATCTTGCAAAGCACAGCACAGTTCACAGAGAAGAAACGTCCCATGTCCCATAGCCTCCTTCATGCCCAAGCACATAAATATTGAAATACTTATTTAATATAAATTATTTCCCTTTATATTACAGATAGGGCGTTATATATACAAACTGTTACAAGAGGCGGGCACTTAGGCTAAGACGATTGTGAATTGGTTGGGTGCAGTGGATCACACCTGCAATCCCAGGACTTTGGAAGGCTAAGGTGGGTGAATTGCTTGAGCTCAGAAATTCAAGACAAGCCTGAGCAACATGGTAAAACCCCGTCTCTACAAAAAATATAAAACTTAGCAGGGCATGGTGGCACACTCCTGTGGTCCCAGCTACTTGGAAACCTGAAGTAGGATCGCTGGATCCTGGGAAGTCGACGCTGCAGTGGGCCATGATCATGCCACTGCACTCCAGTCTA
>NW_012118710.1:9661723-9671147 GCF_000951035.1 Colobus angolensis palliatus | reverse complement strand
TCACCCAGAGCTCTTCCAGTGGAGGAATGGACCAGAGCCACAGTCGAGAGTTGAGAAGTAAGAAATAGCGGGAGAGTCAGGCACAGTGGCTCACACATGTCATCCCAGCATTTTGGGATGCCGAGGCAGAAGAGTCAGTTGATGACAGGAGTCCAAGACCAGCCTGGGCAACATATCGAGACCCCATCGCTATAAAAAATTAAAAAACAAAAAATTAGCCAGGCATGGTGGCATGTGCCTGCAGTGCCAGCCATTTGGGAGGCTGAGGCAGGAGGATCACTTGAGCCCTGGACCTGGGAGGCTTGGGCTTGGGAGGCTTCAGTGAGCCATGATTGCACCACAGCACTCCAGCCTGGCAACAGACTGAGACCCTGTCTCACCAAAAAAAAAAAAAAAAAAAAAAAAAAAAAAAAAACAGAAAAGAAGTGGAGTGAGAAGACAGAGATGCTATGATATAGTTCTCAGGGAACTGAGGTTCTAGAGTGGGAATGATGGAGGAGGTGAGAAGATAAATAGGAGGTTGTTCTTCTGTTTAAGGGAGAGATTTGTCTCCATAGGTTTGCTTACATGACCTTCCCTCCAACGGAAACTGATGACCTGGCTCCCTCCATTCAGGGGAGCTTAGGCTGGCTGAAGTTGGCAAAAGAAGAAGGGAAGAAGGTGGGATCATGGGCAGCCCCTGATGCTGGGGCCCAGATTCAGACCGCCCCCCGCCCCCCATTCACAGAATGTGACATTTTAGAGAGCCCATAAAATTCACCTTATTGGATTACATGAAGTTAAGTTCAAGTTTGTGAGTTCTGACTTGATCCCTCACATTCTAGGTTCCTATGAGCAAGTAAACAGGCAAGGGAGTAAGAGAGACTGTCCTAACTCATCCTGATGTCAAAGACAAAAAGGAGGTTGCTTAAAAAATATATACTGTCTCAGCTGGCAGTGACTCACATCTATAATCCTAGCACTTTGGGATGCCACAGCGAGAAGATCACTTGAGGCCAGGAGTTCAAGACCAGCCTGGGCAACAAAATGAGACCCTATCTGCTAAAAAAATAAAAATAAAAATAAATAAAAATATATAGCCACCGGGCATGATGGTGCACTTCCATAGTTTTTTTTTTTTAGATGGAGTTTCACTCTTGTTGCCCAGGCTGGAGTGCAATGGCACAATCCTGGCTCACTGCAACCTCTGCCTCCCAGGTTCAAGCAATTCTCCTGCCTCTACCTCCTGAGTAGCTGGGATTATGCCACCACGCTCAGCTAATTTTGTATTTTTAGTAGAGATGGGGTTTCTCCATGTTGGTCAGGCTGGTCTTGAACTCCCGACCTCAGATGATCCACCTCCCTCAGCCTCCCAAAGTGCTGGGATTACAGGTATGAGCCACTGAGCCCGGTCTACACCTGTAGTCTTAAACTACTAAGGAGACTGAGGTGAGAGGATCACCAGAGCTCAGGAACTTGAAGCTGCAGTGAGCCATGATTGCACCACTGCACTCCAGCGTTGGCAACAGAGTGAGACTCTGTCTCAAAAATAAATCAATTAATTAATTTAATTTAATTAAAAACACTATCCAGATGTTCATCAGGGCCACATGTTTAAGATCAGTGAAATTTATACATGTTAACCTCAATTTAAAGCTTGTTTTAAACACCACTCTCTGTAAGCATGCCCCAACTCTAGATACAGTGTCCCTGAAGAGCATTTCTTTTTTTTTGAGACAGAGTTTCCCTCTTGTTGCCCAGGCTGGGCAACTGCAGCCACTGCCTCCCATGTTCAAGCAATTCTCCTGCCTCAGCCTCCTTAGTAACTGGGATTACAGGCACCAGGCACCACGCCTGGCTAATTTTTTTGTCTTTTTAGTAGAGATGGGTTTCACCACGTTGGCCAGGCTTGTCTCGAACTCCTGGCCTGATGTGATCCATTCGCCTCAGC
Organism: Colobus angolensis palliatus; assembly: GCF_000951035.1. Classification (NCBI taxonomy): domain Eukaryota; kingdom Metazoa; phylum Chordata; class Mammalia; order Primates; family Cercopithecidae; genus Colobus; species Colobus angolensis. Next base: position 9,669,217 of record NW_012118710.1, on the reverse strand, counting down.
CTCCGAAAGCGCTGGGATTACAGGCGTGAGACACCATGCCTGGTCTGAAGATCACGTCTTAAGGGGATTATAGATATAAAGTAGACTCTGCCCAATACTGACCACCTATCTCGTGGTCAGTATTGAATGAGTAGGAAAATGTGAAGTAGTGAAAAATGAGGACTGTCTCTGCTTCATTTTGATGTTAAATATTTTTGGAAAAGTGTTGACCATAAGCTATGAGGCTCACAGTGATCTTGTGTAAATAGCTGGAGAGACTTTAGGAATGACAGCACAGTGAAGACACAAAGAAGCTGTAGGAAAAAGTAATTGTTCATTGACAAGGCTGCAAAATTTGCTCACCTAGCACTCAGTGTTGCAGAGGAAGTGAAGTGTATCTTCTCTGTAACTAATCCAGTTATTCTCATGAGTCCCCATCCACGGGGCATACAAAAGTAAAACAACAGATTCAATCCGATCTAAGGCAAAACCTTAAAACTGTGCTTTCAAGTAACATTCACTCTAAGTAAAAATGGCTGCCTTTCGGATTTCCCAGGTCCTACCTCCCTCCCCAGCTCTCTTCCATGACTACATTTGCCAGGGGAAAGAAGAGCCTGGAAGCCATGTAATTTCTGTCCTCTGATTTCTCCGACCTCTCAGAATGCTGAAGTCGGCACCTGGCGTCCTTGTGATCTGGCCCCTAGGGACCCTCTCAGGGCCTGGGGGATGTTCCACTGAGGACTTAGCCCCACTCAGGGCTCACAAGGGTACCTTCTCTGGAATAACCACATAATTTATGGTATAACTGAGACAAGTTGGCACAACTGTATGGTATGGTACAACTGTACAAGTGTGCCAGTTGTACCATAAATTATATGGTTATTACAGAGAGTACCAGTGACAGAGGGTACCAACTGCAGAGAAGCCTAGGACAGCAGGTGAAAGCTGGGCTGTCCTGAGGAGACAAGCATGCAGCCCCCTGCAGAGGAATCGCTGCCACACAGTCCGCCCAGGCTTTGGCCCAGGTGCTCACTTTATAACTTCACTTTAAGCAGAACATCTAACATGGGAACAAAGGGGCTTGGTGAGCAGCCAGGCATGGTGGCACACACCTGCCATCTCAGCTACTTGAAAGGTTGAGATGGGAGGATCAAGAACAGCCTGGGTAACATAGGTAACCTTGTCTCTTAAAAATAAAAACAAAAAAGGCCCAGGTGTGGTGGCTCACGCCTGTAATCCCAGCATTTTGGGAGGCCAAGGTGGGCAGATCACCTGAGGCAGGGAGTTCGAGACCAGCCTACCAACATGGAGAAACCATGTCTCTACTAAAAATACAAAATTAGCTGGGCATGGTGGCACATGCCTGTAATCCCAGCTACTTGGGAGGCTAAGGCCGGAGAATCACTTGAATCCAGGAGGCAGAGGTTGCAGTGAGCCAAGATCGCGCCATTGCATTCCAGCCTGGGCAACAAGAACGAAACTCTGTCTCAAAAAAAGAAAAAAATTATCTTACTATAACCAGTAATTACAAAGAAAAAAATTTTAAAAAACCAAAAGATTGGAAAGCAGACCACAAGCCCACTGCCTGCCCAGCCAATCTATCAAAATAACTAGTTTATCTCAAAACCTGTTGTCTATGGTTTCCTCAACTTAACACAACATTTCTAAAATCTCATCTTCAAAAGTTATCCCCAAAGCAAGATTTGGGGTTGGCAAGAGCAAATACAAAGACTGATCTCGGCCTGGCGTGATGGCTCACGCCTATAATCCCAGCGCTTTGGGAGGCCAAGGTGGGCAGATCGCAAGGTCAATAGATCAAGACCATCCTGACCAACATGGTGAAACTCCATCTCTACTAAAAAATATAAAAATTAGCCATGTGTGGTAGTGCATGCCTGTAGTCCCAGCTACTTGGGAGGCTGAGGCAGAAGAATCGCTTGAACCCGGGAGGCAGAGGTTGCAGTGAGCCGGGATCTCGCCACTATACTCCAGCCTGGTGACAGAGCGAGACTCCATCTCAAAAGGAAAAAAGAAAAAAAAACAAAAAACTGACCTCTAACTTCCTCATCTCCTCTCACCTGGTTCTCTTCCCAACACCTAAGACTAAAAGACATAAGGCTGTCTCCCCTTCCTTCAACCATGGAGTGTCAAGGCTCCTGACCAAGCTGTCACCACTGGAAGCAACACAATCTCAACAGGAGAAATCTAAGCACTGAGTACTACAGTCTTCATTCTTATCATGTTAAAGGAGGAGCTAAAGAAATTTTTTAAATCCCTTCAAGAGAACAGTCTTGACTTTAGACTCTTATTATTTTATAGGAAAGACCCTATTATGAATGTCAAAACTGAATATGAATGTCAAACTTTTCTCCTGCAATAGTCCTATTCTCCCCTAAACAGATGGATGCTTTAGACTAACAAGGGAGATGGTAACCTATTCAAGAGAAGAAGAAGAAAAGATTTTCCCCCCACAAAACCATCTTGATTAGTACAGCTTTTAAATACATTTGCTGTGGTTTGAATGTGTCTCCCAAAAAGCATGTGTTGGAAACTTAACCCCCAACACAACAGTATTGGGGGGTGTGGCCTAATGGGAGGTGGTTAGATCATGAGGGCTCCACCACTGAATGGATTAATGCCGATGATAAAAGGGCTTGAGGCTATGAGTCCAGCCTCTTGCTCTCTCACTCTTTTTAGCTCTTCCACCATGGGATGACACAGCAAGAAGGACCTCACCAAGTGATGACCCCCTTCCATCTTAGACTTCCCAGCCCCCAGAACCATGAGCCAATAAATTTCTGTTGCATATTAATTATCCAGTCTCCAGTATTCTGTTACAGTAGCACAAAACAGGCTAAGACAATATTATAATCCTATTGCCACTGCTCTTTAACTTTGTACAGCAGCTCATCTGAACAAACATATGATGCTAAGTCACAGGATACAACTTACTGGGCATCCACCCTGCCCCAGACAATATGTTGTGTACTTTATATGAATTATACTCAAACTTACAAAAACCCTAAAGAAAATGGTTTTATATTTTCATTTTACAAATAAGAAGCTTAAAGATATTAAGTAATGATGCCAATGTCAGAGATCTAACATGTGGTGACGAATTTGGCCCAATATTTACTGCAGTACTCTCGGACCCAAGGTCTTTCCATTACTCCAGTTTTTCAAGCAATTCAGGGTAGAGAGTTTAGTTATCACATGCCTCACATCACCCCTCTCCCTGCCAAAAAAGTCACTATTATCTCTGCAAAGTATGGAAATGTATAAAATTAGATCTGCCATTGTTCATAAAGACAGAAGTTGTTTCTGTCAAACCGAGTACGTAATCTTTGTTTGACTAATGTAAATCAACTTTGGCTTCTTTCTTCCAAGGAATAATACAGTATAAAATAGAGCATGTGGAGCGTTACAAAGAAGATATGTACTTTCTATAATTCATGGCAGAAATGCATGAAGCAATTGAGGGGGAGGGCAGATGGAGGAAGGGGAGGAAGAGACAGTGACAAAAAGCTGAGCAAGAAAAGGTACAGGAGGTATGGGTGTATTCAACCAATGACGAGGAGAAACACTTGATCTTAACTAAAATGAAAAAAATAATAATAATAACAGGCCGGGCAGGGTGATTCATGCCTGTAATCCCAGCACTTTGGGAAGCCGAGACAGGCGCATCACTTGAAGCCAGGAGCTCGAGGCCAGCCTGGCCAACATGGTGAAACCCTATCCCTACTAAAAATACAAAAATTCGCTGAGCATGGTGGTGGGCACCTGTAATCCCAGCTACTCGGGAGAGTAAAGCAAAAGAATCACTTGAACCCAGGAGGCAGAGGTTGCAGTGAGCCGGGATTGCACCGCTGCACCCCAGCCTGGATGACAGAGTGAGACTCTGTCTCAAAAAAAAAAAGAAAAAAAAGGCTCCAGTTTATACGTAAGCCTACCAAACTTTCCCATGTGCCAAAACTCATCACCCTCTACTCCACCAACGCCATTACCAACCCCCATTTCACACCCAGGCTGTGACTGAGAAAATCTATGACTTGTATGAGCATAATGATGTCCTGGTGCCAAATGTCATTACTACCCTTGGAAGACAAGAGCACTGGCCGGGGAGATCAATGTTACAGGATGAGCAAAAGCCAAAGTAACTTGGTTGCCCCCGAAAATCAAAAATGGTCCTTTCATCTTTATGTCTTCAACTCCTCTCAGTCTTTTGGTAACTTAACCAGGGGTGCTTGGAAAACCAAATTTAGAGGCTGAAAGTAGGAAACCTGGGAATTTAGAGTGTGATCGTTTCCCTTTGCTTCAAACTATGTGACAATTTGACTAGGAAGGTTGCAAACTGCTGAACATCATGTATGAAAATAAAAACTAGTGTTTAGCTACCTTGAGAAAAAAGGGAATATGGACCACCCAAGCCAATCATGTGTCAAAGACTTGAGAGAAACCAGGAGTTTTACAGTTATTGCTCACAGAAGAAACTTAAAGACATCATTTCATTTATTTTTTTTTCTTTTAAGACGGAGTTTTGTTCTTATTGCCCAGGCTGGAGTGCAATGGCAGGATCTCGGCTCACCACAACCTCCGCCTCCTGGGTTCAAGTAATTCTCCCGCCTTAGCCTTCTGAGTAGCTGGGATTACAGGCATGCGCCACCACACTTGGCTAATTTTGTATTTTTAGTAGAGACGGGGTTTCTCCATGTTAGTCAGGCTGGTCTCAAACTCCTGACCTCAGGTGATCCCTACGCCTCAGCCTCCCAAAGTGCTGGGATTACAGGAGTGAACACCCGGCCAACGACATTGTTTTAAAGAAAACTAGGAACACTTGTATACTGTGACAGACAACCAACTCAGATGACCCCAGAGCCCCACCAGCCTCAAGAGTTTTACAGTTTTACGGCAACACGCACACTTACCCTTGGAAAGTGTGCATTCTGGGTCTGTGTGGGCCTGGGTGGAGATAGTAGAGAAGGATTTCAAAGTCATCCCTCCCGGATCCACGCTTTTGCTCAGCATCAGCTAAGTATCTCATTCAAAGCAGAGACCACTCGCTTGACACTTTCAGATATCACCAGATGCCATATTAGTCCAATAATTAAGTGCTCCTCAAACACTAATCATGCCCATGTGGCTAAAAGTGTACCCTAGGTGGCCAGGCACGGTGGCTCACACCTGTAATCCCAGCACTTTGGGGGGCCAAGACAGGCAGATCACTTGAGGCCAGGAGTTCAAGACCAGCCTGGCCAATATGGTGAGACCCAGTGTCTACCAAAAAATACAAAAATTAGCCGAGCACAGTGGCACAAGTGCCTGTAGTCCCAGTCACGTAAGAGGTTGAGGCACAAGAATCGCTTGAACCTGGGAGGCGGAGGTTGCAGGGAGCTGAGACTGAGCCCCTGTACTCCAGCCTGGGCAACAGAGCAAGACTCTATTTCAAAAAAAAAAAAAAGAAAAAAAAGAATACCCTAATTGCATAATTCCTTTGAAAGAATCATCAAAATTCACATTCTTGATTACAAACAATTTTCCAATTTCAACACAAAACATTCCTGGAAACTTGTGTTACAGGGCTGATGTATTAAAGAGGATTATATATTCCCAAAGGCATAATGCTGTAATTGGATATTTTTTTTTTACCAATCAAAGCTAACACCAAATAAATAATAGGCATATAGGAGCAATAACAAAAGATAAAACCAAAGATACATCTACAAATTCCCATGATGAAGCTTAAAGATTTTGTATTTAGTCATAAATATTAGCAGTGGAAACCACCTAAGAGATCTTCTAGGAGCTGTCCCCAACACATTCCCTCTGAGGGACCACACCATTATCTCCTGGGAAGCTTCAAAAAGAGCACAGGTTTTGGGACCTGGCACAGTGGCTCACACCTATAATCCTAGCACTTTGGAGGCTGCAGTGGACAGATTTCTTGAGCCCAGGAGTTTGACACCAGCCTGAGCAACATTGTAAGACGTTGTCTCTATTTAAAAAGTAAAATACAGCCAGGCACGGTGGCTCATGCCTGTAATCCCAGCACTTTGGAAGGCCGAGGTGGACGGATCACATGAGGTCTGGAGTTCAAGACCAGCCTGGTTAACATGGTGAAACCCCATCTCTACTAAAAATTAGCCAGGTGTGGTGGGCACCTGTTATCCCAGCTACTCGGGAAGCTGAGGCAGAACACTTGCTTGAACCTGGGAGGTGGAGGTTGCAGTGAGCCAAGAACATGCCACTACATTCCAACCTGGGCAACAACAGTGAGACTCCGCCTCAAAAAAAAAAAAAAAAGTAAAATTAAAAGTAAAAATAAAAAACAACACAAGTTCCCAGGCCTCATTCCTATTGGTACGGGTAGGAAACAAAATGCTGTCTCTTAATTTTTCCAGGTGATTCACATGCACATTTAGATTTGGGAATGCTAGATTGGTTATGTGAATTGTTCACAGTTACATGACTAGTATCAGAGCTGGATCTCAAACCTAGATATTCTGACTTCCAAATCAATGCTCTTTCCACATCAGAGTGCCTGCTATACAGAAATCCCAAATATGCTGCTTCATATATAAAGGCCTGAATATACTAAACATTATAGTGCTAGAATACATTAAAATGTGCAACCAAATAGAAATATTTAGCTATCAAAAAGCTATTAAAATATTTTAACTAATTTCACATGCATTTTTTATTATAAAAGAATTTTCAGGATAAACAAAATAATCAAGGTCTAAGTAAGCTCTTCAAAGGACATTCGCACTGCTCCTTTAAATTTTGATAAATTTCCTTGTAGCATAAAGTACTTAAAATCATTCATTGAGGCCAGGCACAGTGACTCACACCTGTAATACCACACTTTGGGAGGCCGAGGCAAGTAGAACACCTGAGGTCAGGAGTTCAAGACCAGCCTGACCAACATGGCAAAACCCCATCTCTACCAAAAATACAAACAGTAACCAGGCATGGTGGCACACACCTGTAATCCCAGCTACTCAGGAGGCTGAGGCAGGAGAACCGCTTGAACCCAGGAGTCAGACGTTGCAGTGAGCCGAGATCACAACACTGCACTTCAGGCTGGGCAACGGAGTGAGGCTCAGTCTCAAAAAAAAAAAAAAAAAAAATTATTCATTAATCATTCTTTTCAAAAATAGCCCTGTAGAGTCTGGGCAACACAAGAAGACTTTATCTCTACGAAAACTAAATTTGAGGCTGGGCACAGTGGCTCACACCTGTAATCCCAGCACTTTGGCAGGATGAGGCAGGTGAATCACCTGAGGTCAGGAGTTTAAGACCAGCCTGGCCAACATGGTGAAACCCCATCTCTACTAAAAATACAAAAACTAGCCGGGCATGGTGGCGGCTGCCTATAATCCCAGCTACTCGGGAGGCTGAGGCAGGAGAATCACTTGAACCCAGGAGGCGAAGATTGCAGTGAACCAAGATAGCACCACTGTACTCCAGCTTGGGTGACAGAGCAAGATTCAGTCTCCAAAAAAAAAAAAACTAATA
>NW_012118710.1:9660175-9661673 GCF_000951035.1 Colobus angolensis palliatus | reverse complement strand
AAGATTCAGTCTCCAAAAAAAAAAAAACTAATATGAAAAATTAACTAGGCATGGTAGTACGTATCTGTGGTACCAGATACTCAGGAGAATGAAGTGGGAGGATCACTTGGGCCTAGGAGGTCTAGGCTGCAGTGAGCTGAGATTGTGTCACTGCATTCTAGCCTGGGCAACAGAGCAAGACACTGTCTCAATAAATAAACAAACAAACAAACAAACAAACAAATAAATAAATAAAAAGCCAGGCGCGGTGGCTCATGCCTGTAATCCTAGCACTTTGGGAGGCCAAGGCAGGCAGATCATGAGGTCAGAAGATTGAGACCAGCCTGGCCAACATGGTGAAACGCCATCTCTACTAAAAATAACAAAAATTAGCTGAGTGTGGTGGCGCATGCCTGTAATCCCAGCTACTCGGGAGGCGGAGGCAGAAGAATGGCTTGAATATGGGAGGCAGAGGTTGCAGTGAGCCAAGATCACACCACTGCACTCCAGCCTGGGCAACAGAGCAAGATTCCGTCTCAAAAACAAAAAAAAACACAAAAGTTTCCCTGCAGCAGGTCCACATTAAGCATTTTACTTATAGGACCCTCTTGAATCTGATTCTCTTATTCATTTTGTCTTTGCTCTTCCTAGCTTTGTTTTCTCTCCATCCCTCACCAAGACACCCCTCCCACTGCCATATTCCCAACGTGTGGAGGAGAAAGGAAGTACCAGAGGGCATGATGGAAAGGCCAGCTAATGGGAAAGCTGCTGATTCCTCTTTCATGACCCTGCTACTTAGGACCTAGAGTTTAACGCAGCTCCATGGGTTCTTTAAAAACAAACCAAGTAAGCATAAAAGCTATTTGATTCCTTTTTCCCCTTCCCACGATCACTTGTGGCCTCCTGTAGAACTGGAGAGAGCTCCTGCGCAGGGCACCAAACCTTGGCTTTCAGTGCAGTGCTGCTGATGATTCCAGGAGGACCACCTGGAATCAGTTATGGCCCCAGAAAGGAGGTTCCAACCCTCCCCAGAGCAAGGCTCACTGATGTGCACCTCCACCCCTGCTAAAGCCACTGCAGGGCAATTCCTCGCTACCTGGGGGCTCCCACATCACCTGACAGGGCCTTGCCGCCTCCTGGGGTCTTCCCTGCCACTGCCACCAGATAACAAGAGGCTGGCTGGGCACACATACAGGTGCACTGGCTCGCTGGCTAGTGCTGCGGATGCTGTCACTGGCTCTAGTTTTCCCAGCGGCTGTCCAAGAAAAAAACTAACATGACCCAGAGTGCTGGGGAAAACTTTGATCAATCAAAAACAGGAAGGAGACAGGGAGGAACTAAAAAATATTTTCTTATTCATTCCTCCCTATCCAAGACACGTTTCCTTTCCAGAGACTTCTCACGACTATACTTCCTGGTGAAACTGCCATCTACGTGCTCTTTTCTTTTAATATTTTGCTCATAATTTATTCATATCTTGCTTAATTTTATTTAGTTTTTAATTTTTTTTTTTTTTTTT
>NW_012118710.1:9657526-9659825 GCF_000951035.1 Colobus angolensis palliatus | reverse complement strand
TTTTTTTTTTTTTTTTTGAGATGGAGTCTTACTCTGTCACCCAGGCTAGAGTGCAGTGCTGTGATCTCCGCTCACTGCAACCTCCACCTCCCGGTGCATGTGATTCTCCTGCCTCAGCCTCCAGAGTAGCTGGCATTACAGGCGTGCACCACCACTCCAGGACAATTTTGGTATTTTTAGTAGAGATGGGGTTGCATCATGTTGGCCAGGCTGTTCTCGTACTCCTGACCTCCAGTGATCTACCTGCCTCAGCCTCCCAAAGAGCTGGGATTACAGACCTAAGTCACCATACCCGGCCTAATTTTGTTTTTATATAATTTTTTTCAATTTTTTTTTTAAGTTGAAAAACCATTTATTTTACCGTGAAGAAAAAAAGTGATCCAACTCTATAGATCTAGCCTTTGGACCAAAAAGAGTCCCAGGGGCAGTGAGACTCTCGCCACAGTCATTCCCAAATCCAACAGCCACACGAGGCAGGGAGGAGACAGCACGGCCCCACCACAGTTTCTGCACACACAGAGGCCTGCTGGGAGAACAGAACATGAATGAGAAGCTACAGAAGTATTGAAGGACAGAAGAACAGGAAAATGGGCAGAAGAGGAAAGGAAAGGAAGAGCAGGTCTCAACTTAGCAAGGTAAATTAAGGTCCACGGTTCCTGAGGGACTGAACGCACCGAGCCGAGAACGTCTCGGAGACTGGGTACCACCAAGGGTGTGTATTCTCATGCATGACCACAGCTCGGAATTTCAGCCCACACACATCCCACCGTGAAACTCTGTGTTATCAAGACCCCTGATGACCGCCACTGAATCCTCTGCCCACATGCAACTTGGTTGAGGTTTTGCTCTTATTCTTGCTGGCTTCCATGTTGATGTTTACCCTACGAAGCTTGTAATGGTGCATTACAAGCATCTTCCTCTGCAGTTTTGGCGTCTTCCTCTGCAGTTTTATCTTTTATGTGCACAAAGCCTAATTCTTAATGATGCCACATTCCAGCACCTTCCCATACTGCTCGAAGAGTGAGCGAATCTCCCACTCTGTCACCTCCTGGGGCAGGTTTCTGACGAACAGCTTCACCATCCTGACAGCAGCCAGCACAGAAATCAGCAGGGCCTCCTCCTCGAGGCACGGATGCTTCTGACAAAATGCTGAAATGGTGGCCAATTTTCTTTAACTTTTATTTTAGAATCAGGAGGTCCATGTGCATGATGCTGAAGTTTACGGTATGAATGATCTCGTTACCCAGGTACTGAACGTGGTAGTACCCAACAGCTTTTCAACCTTTGCCCCCCTCCCTCCTTCTCCCCTCTAATAGTCCCCAGTGTCTATTGCTGTCATCTTTATGTCCCTGCCTACCCAATGTTGAGTTCCCACTTCTAAGAGAGAACATGTGGTATCTGCTCCTGCATTAATTCTGATTCACTTAGGATAATGGCCTCCAGCTGCAGCTGCATTCATGTTGCTGCAGAGGACATGATTTTGTTATTTTTTCTGGCTGTGTAGTATTCCATGGTGTATATGAAGATTTCCTTTATCCAATCCGCGATTGATGGGCACCTGGATTGATTCCATGTCTTTGCTCTTGTGAACAGTGCTATGACGAACATGCGAGTGCATTACATCCTTTCTCTTCCTTTCCAGCACCACTTCCCTTTCCCCCTCACTCTTACTTCCCTAGCACTGTACCCATAATGGAGCTCGAACTCCCCTGGCTAAGACAGATGGAACTGAAGCATCAGTCACATAGCAGAGGTTCAGTTAATATTTTTAAAAAATTAAAAAAAAATAAAAATACAAAAGCATACTGCCAGCTTTCAAGACACTTTTACTGGAGGGGGGGGAAAAAAACCTTATAAATGCCTCTAGATGTTTTTCTTCTAGATTTACTAATTGAATGGCTTCATCAGTTAAAAAAGGAGTCTGAAGGCAGGACATGGTGGCTCACATCTGTAATCTCAGCACTGTAGGAGGCTGAGGCAGGCAGATCACGTGGAGTCAGGAGTTCGAGACCAGCCTGGCCAACAGTGTGAAACCCTGTCTCTATTAAAAACACAAAAATTAGCTGGACACTGTGGCGCATGCCTATAGTCCCAGCTACCTGGGAGGCTGAGCCAAGAGAATTGCTTGAAGCAGGGAGGCGGAGGTTGCAGTGAACCAAGATCACACCCCTGTACTCCAGCCTGGGCAACAGAGCAAGACTCTGTTTCAAAAAAAAAAAAAAGAAAAAAAAGAATACCCTAATTGCATAATTCCTTTGAAAGAATCATCAAAATTCACATTCTTGATTACAAACAATTT
>NW_012118710.1:9654547-9657476 GCF_000951035.1 Colobus angolensis palliatus | reverse complement strand
AAAAAAAAAAAAAAAAAAGAGTGTAAGAAATTTGTATTTACATTTTTAGATATAAAGTTTTGGGCTGTGAATTATATGACTGCCTACCAGTTGCACACTTAAATTTTTTCACGGGTCCTCACATGCAACTGAAATATATAGTTATCAACGATTTGATGTCAAATTTAGACACTTGTACTCAGGAAGGCAAAATATGTAGATGTCAATTACCTTAAAGATTAAATATTTATATGCCTATGGAAGCAAAATATTTTGTGATCAATAATTTACTGACGTTTTTATACCCGTCAGGAAGGAAATTAATAACTGCATTTATGTTTTTTATGCATCACAGTTGTGTTAAATTGATAACATGAGGTTGAACAAAGCGTCTGAAAAGTCAAGGGGTTAAATAAATAAGCAGCTAACTCTCTCTCTATATATATACACACACATATATATAGAGTGTATATATACATATACACACACATATAGAGAGAGTGTATATATACATATATACACACGTGTGTGTGTGTGTGTGTGTGTATATATGTATCTATGAAAACAGATACCATTAAGCCATCAGCAAGACATAGTCTGGCCAGATGCAGTGGCTAATGCCTGTAATCTCAGTACTGTGGGAGGCCAAGGTAGGAGGATCGTTTGAGCCCAGAAGTTTAAGACCAACCTGGGCAACATAGGGAGATCCTGTCTCTACAAAAAAATTTAAAAATTAGCCAGGTTTGGTGGCGCATGCCTGTAGTTCCAGGCATGCACCACTCAGGAGGCTGAGGCAGGAGGACTGCTTGAGCACAGGAGGTTGAAACTGCAGTGAGCATTGTTTGTACCATTGCACTCCAAACTGGACAACACAGCAAGCCCCTGTTCCTCTCCCACACTGTACTAGTCCGTTTTCACACTGCTGATAAAGACAAACTCGAGAATGGGTAATTTATAAAGAAAAAGAGGTTTAATAGACTTACAGTTCCACATGACTGGGGAGGCCTCACAACCATGGTGGAAGGCGAAAGGCACGTCTTACATGGTGGCAGGCAAGAGAATGAGAGCCAAGTGAAAGGGATGAATGAGAGCCATGCAAAAGGGGAAGCAGACAAGAGAGAATGAGAGCTCTTATAAAATCATCAGATCTCGTGAGATTTATTCACTACCATGAGAACAGTCAGGGGAAAACCGCTCCCATGATTCAATTATCTCCCACTGGGTCTTTTCCACAACATGTGGGAATTATGGGAGCTACAATTCAAGATGAGATTTGGGTGGAGACATAGCCAAACCATATCACCCACAAAAAAGATACAGTATCTATCTTCAAATCACATCTCAAAGCTACCACTTCCTTCTCCTCTGCATCTCACCCTAATCCAGGACACCATCATTTCCACTTATTGAATAGAAACTGTGTTTTGCAGCTGGGCACAGTGGCTCACGTCTTCAAAACCAGCACTTTGGGAGGCCAAGGCAGGTGGATCACTTCAGGTCAGGAATTCAAGACCAGCATGGCCAACATGGTGAAGCCCCATCTCTTCTAAAAATACCAAAAATTAGCTGGGCATGGTGATGTGTGCTTGTAATCCCAGCTACTCAAGAGGCTGAGGCAGGAGAATCACTTGAGAATCACTCCCGGGAGGCGGAGGTTGCAGTGAGCCAAGAACATGCCACTACATTCCAACCTGGGCAACAACAGTGAGACTCCGCCTCAAAAAAAAAAAAAAAAGTAAAATTAAAAGTAAAAATAAAAAACAACACAAGTTCCCAGGCCTCATTCCTATTGGTACGGGTAGGAAACAAAATGCTGTCTCTTAATTTTTCCAGGTGATTCACATGCACATTTAGATTTGGGAATGCTAGATTGGTTATGTGAATTGTTCACAGTTACATGACTAGTATCAGAGCTGGATCTCAAACCTAGATATTCTGACTTCCAAATCAATGCTCTTTCCACATCAGAGTGCCTGCTATACAGAAATCCCAAATATGCTGCTTCATATATAAAGGCCTGAATATACTAAACATTATAGTGCTAGAATACATTAAAATGTGCAACCAAATAGAAATATTTAGCTATCAAAAAGCTATTAAAATATTTTAACTAATTTCACATGCATTTTTTATTATAAAAGAATTTTCAGGATAAACAAAATAATCAAGGTCTAAGTAAGCTCTTCAAAGGACATTCGCACTGCTCCTTTAAATTTTGATAAATTTCCTTGTAGCATAAAGTACTTAAAATCATTCATTGAGGCCAGGCACAGTGACTCACACCTGTAATACCACACTTTGGGAGGCCGAGGCAAGTAGAACACCTGAGGTCAGGAGTTCAAGACCAGCCTGACCAACATGGCAAAACCCCATCTCTACCAAAAATACAAACAGTAACCAGGCATGGTGGCACACACCTGTAATCCCAGCTACTCAGGAGGCTGAGGCAGGAGAACCGCTTGAACCCAGGAGTCAGACGTTGCAGTGAGCCGAGATCACAACACTGCACTTCAGGCTGGGCAACGGAGTGAGGCTCAGTCTCAAAAAAAAAAAAAAAAAAAATTATTCATTAATCATTCTTTTCAAAAATAGCCCTGTAGAGTCTGGGCAACACAAGAAGACTTTATCTCTACGAAAACTAAATTTGAGGCTGGGCACAGTGGCTCACACCTGTAATCCCAGCACTTTGGCAGGATGAGGCAGGTGAATCACCTGAGGTCAGGAGTTTAAGACCAGCCTGGCCAACATGGTGAAACCCCATCTCTACTAAAAATACAAAAACTAGCCGGGCATGGTGGCGGCTGCCTATAATCCCAGCTACTCGGGAGGCTGAGGCAGGAGAATCACTTGAACCCAGGAGGCGAAGATTGCAGTGAACCAAGATAGCACCACTGTACTCCAGCTTGGGTGACAGAGCAAGATTCAGTCTCCAAAAAAAAAAAAACTAATA
>NW_012118710.1:9642890-9647967 GCF_000951035.1 Colobus angolensis palliatus | reverse complement strand
TCCAGCCTGGGCGAGAGAGTGAGACTTCGTCTCAAAAAAAAAACAAAAAAATAACAATATTTCCAAACTTCCCACTGTCTGATGAAACCCTGATGGCCTGGCTCCTGACTCCCATTCAAATCTCATCTTATGCTGCCTACTTTCTCTTCCTTCCACCTTCAAACTGCTTTCTCTTCAAGTCTCTGCCTCTAATGTTAGGTACTCAGAGAGGCCTCCCTGATCACTCTGTCTAAAGTCAAAATGCGACAGAACCTGATGGCTCATACCTGTAATCCCAGCACTTTGGGAGGCTGAGGCAGGAGGATCAGTTGAGCTCAGGAGTTCAAAACCAGCTTGGGTAACATATTGAGACCATGTCTCTGTGAAAAATTAAAAATTAGCCAAGCCTGGTGGCATGTGCCTGTAGTCCTAGCTACTCAGGAGGCTGGGACAGGAGTATTTATTGAGCCTGGGAGTTCCAGGCAGCAGTGAGCTATGATCATGCCACAGCATTCCAGTCTGGGCAACTGAGCAAGACCCTCTCTCAAAAAACTAATTAATTAATTGATTAAAGTCAAAATACTCATCTCTATCTGGTGGCATGCTGTATACATATCTCAGAAGCTCCATGAGGGCAGAGCCTGTTTTGTTTGCCACTATAACTCCCTGCACCTAACCCATAATACGTTTCTAGATACCAGTTGTATAAATGAATAAACAACAGACTCTGACAGTAGCAAGGGATACATCCTGAGACACCCTCAAATTATCCTAAATTCAAATATTATAGCATATGATTTCTTCCAAAAAAATGGAGTCACGTCAACCATTTCACACAGATGCAAACCATCAAGTTAGTCCAATGTTCTACAATTTAATCTATTTAAATTGCTATCTGCTGCCTAATAAACTGCTGTTTTAAAACACTTGACTTTTGTCTTCATTTCCATTATCAGTTGCCTTCCTTTCTTCTGAGGGGTCATTTTCTCCACTAGGAAGCAAAATTTTTAATATTTCAAGGAAGTTCCAACATACGCAAAAAGTATATAACACAAAGCTGGTTGAGAGACAGACACTGGTTCTCAACAGAGGGCGAGTGACTCTCTGGCACCCACATTCCTTAAAGGCCAGGGGACTCGAATCTGTGCCCTAGAACAACCTAGATAAGGTAGATCAAACTACAACTGTAAAATCTGTAAAATAAAACATAAATAAATAAATGGCTCTGGCCGGGCACAGTGGCTTACACCTATAATCCCAGTACTTTGGTAGGCCAAGGTGGGCAGATCACATGAGGTCAGGAGTTCATAACCAGCATGGCAAACATGGTGAAACCCCATCACTACTAAAAATACAAAAATTAACCAGGCGTGGTGGTGCACGCCTATAATCTCAGCTACTCCGGAGGCTAAGGCAGGAGAATCACTTGAACCGGGGAAGTAGAGGTTGCAGTGAGCCAAGATCACCCTGCTGCACTCCAGCTTGGACAACAGAGCAAGACTCCATCTCAAAAAAAAAAAAATGCAAGTTTAAATTGTTTTAATATTTTCTCCTGCTTTTTTTTTTTTTTTTTTTTTTTGAGACAAGGTCTAGCTCTATTGACCAGGCTGGAGTGCAGTGGTACAATCTTGGCTCACTGCAACCTCTGCCTCTGAGGCTCAAGCAATCCTCCCACCTCAGCCTCTGGAATAGCCAGGACTATAGGCATGTACCACCACATCCAGCTAATTTTTGTATTTTTTGTAGTGATGGGGTTTCCATATGTTGCCCAGGCTGGCCTCAAACTCATGAGCTCAACCAATCTGCCCTCCCCGGCCTCCCAAAGTGCTGGGATTACAGGCACGAGCCACTGCACCCAGCCTTGTTTTAATTTTTGAGAGCAAAGAAAAACAAAACAATTAAAGCTACATGGTTTTATTCTGTATGCCTATGAGAGATATAGTTGCCTGCTCTGCAGAATGGAGCTGCCAGCACATCTCAGGATTTCTGTGGGTCAGAGAATATGCCTAGACCTGGATGGGGGCCATCAATTCCATCGGCCTCAATTGCTGTAGCTGCAGTAGTGAAATCTGTGCCCTGCCTCCCAACGCCAGCCAGAAGGGAAGCCAGACAGGTTTGGGCACCTGTCACTTCTTTTTTTTCTTCTTTTTTGAGACAGAGTCTTGCTCTGTCACCCAGGCTGGAGTGCAGTGGCATGATCTTGGCTCACTATAACCTCCGCCCCCCAGATTCAAGTGATTCGCCTGACTCAGCCTCCTGAGTAGCTGGGATTACAGGCGTGCACCACCATGCCCAGCTAATTTTTGTTTTGTTTTGTTTTTTTGTTTTTTGTTTTTTTTAGTAGTAATGGGTTTCACTATTTTGACCAGGCTTATCTCAAACTCCTGATCTTGTGATCTGCCTGCCTCAGCCTCCCAAAGTGCTGGAATTACAGGCGTTAGCCACTACGCCCAGCCTCATGTGTCACTTTTTTTTTTTTTTTTTTTTGATAGGGAGTCTTGCTCTGTTGCCCAGGCTGGAGGGCAGTGGTGCAATCTCAGCCCACTGCAAGCTCCACCTCCCAGGTTCACACCATTCTCCTGCCTCAGCCTCCTGAATAGCTAGGACTACAGGCACCCACCACCACGCCCAGCTAATTAATTTTTTTTGTATTTTTAGTTAGAGACGGGGTTTCACCATGTTAGTCAGGATGGTCTCATCTTCTGACCTTGTGATCCACCTGCCTCAGTCTCCCAAAGTGCTGGGATTACAGGTGTGAGCGACCGCGCCTGGCCTCATCTGTCACTTCTTAACCAAAAAAAAAAAAAGGGGGCTACCAGATTTTCAGCCACTTTTTGTTTTTGTTTTTTTTTTTTGAGATGAGGTTCTATGTTGCTCAGGCTGGTCTTGAATTCTTGGGCTCAGCAATCTGCTCGCCTTGGCCTCTTAAAGTGCTGGGATTATAGGCATGAGTCACCATTCCTGGCAAGACATTAATATTTCCTATAGCTACAATACTCATTTCCTTTCATGAAAAGATGACATATTAACAACATTTGATTTTTAATCTTTCCAGCTAAAAATGTAAGTTAATAAGGTTTTGCTAGATTTAGTTTGGTGTAAGAACACGGGCTTTGGTGAAGCCCATGATGTTCAGCAACACAGCAAGACTCCATTTCTACTAAAATACAAACATTAGCCAGGTGTGGTGGTGTGTGCCTGTAGTCCCAGCTACACAGGAGGCTGAGGTGGGAGGATCAGCTGAGCCTGAGAGGCAGAAGGTGCAATGAGCCAAGATCGCACCACTGCATTGCAGCTTAGGTGACTGAGCCAGACCCTACCCGTGAAAAAGAAAAGAAAGAATTAATGTCTTTTACATAATTAAAATTTCCCAAAAGTTATCTTGTGAAACAAAGAAGCCTAGGAATTGCATAATGTATTAATAATTTTTTACCACCTTTCTGTGTTACTATCTCCTGAGACAAAATGTCTTTGTTAGTTAAATTCTAACTTATATCAAATGAATACCTGCACAGAGTTTTAAAGTGAAATCATTTTTTCAGGCCTATAACATAAGACAGCATGTCCTGCCTCATCCCCACTCCCGATTCTCACATGCCAGAGCTCATCACTCCAACACTTTCAGGTGTTTCATCTATATTCACACTTCAAAAATATCTAAATAACATGCTTAATATGCTATGTTTTCTCAGCTTTGTTTTATTTTTTTTGAGACAGAGTCTGGCTCTGTCACCCAGGCTGGAGTGCAGTGGCATGATCTTGGCTCACTGCAACCTCTGCCTCCTGAGTTCAAGCAATTCTTGCACCTCAGCTTCCCGAGCAGCTGGGACTACAGATGCCTGCCACCATACCTGGCTAAATGTTTTTTGTATTTTTAGTAGAGATGGAGTTTTGCCATCTTGGCCAGGTTGGTCTCGAACTCCTGACCTCAAGTGATCCACCCTCTTCAGCCTCCCAAAATGCTGGGATTACAGGCATGAGCCACTACATCAGGCCTAGGATTAGGCCGGTTTCATGCATGAAATCATTTATTCAACAATGTCTACTGGCCAGGCATGGGGACTCATGCCTGTAATCCCAACGCTTTGGGAGGTTGAGGCAGGAGGAGCACTTCAGGCCAGGAGTTTGAGACCAGCCTTGGCAACACAGTGAGACCTCGTTTTTACAAGCTTTTTTTTTTTTTTTTTAAAGAAAAGCAATGTCTACTGAGGCCTGCCATATGCCAGGCACTGTTCTAAGCAGTAGGGCTACAGCAATGAACAAAGTAAAGTCCCTGTTCTTCCTACGGCTGATAAACCAGTCACCAAATGAGTAAGAGAACTTCAAGGAGCAATAAGGGTTATGAAGAAAGAAAACACAGCAAGGGTTTATGTCCTCAGAGTGGTTAGGGAGGGGAGCACTATGTCAGAGAGAAGGAGAGGAATGAGACCTCCCTGAGAAAATGTCATCTGGGCACAGATCTGACCAGTGTAAAGGAGTAAGCCAGAAATGCATCCCAGGTGGAGCAACGGCAAGTGAAAGGCTCTGGGGCTGGAAAATGCTTCCATGTCTGAGGGCTGTGAGCAGAGCAGCATGGGGAGGAGGAACAAGGAGGATGGTAAGGGAGAAGTATGGGTAGAACGGGCGGGCTTGCAGGCTACCATAAGGACTAGGGACTTGAATGAGGTGGGGTCACTCGAGAAGCCTGAGAGAGCTCCCGGGCTGGATTACTTTATGTCAAATACTATAAAAATAATTATTTGGGCCGGGCACAGTGGCTCACGCCTGTAATCCCAGCACTTTGGGAGGCCAAGGCGGGTGGATCACCTGAGGTCAGGAGTTTGAGACCAGCCTGGTCAACATGGGGAAACCATGTCTCTACTAAAAATACAAAAACTAGCCGGGAGTGGTGGCATGTGCCTGTAATCCCAGCTACTCAGGAGGTTGAGGCAGGAGAATCGCTTGAACCCAGGAGGCAGAGGTTGTAGTGAGCCAAGACCGCGCCACTGCACTCCAGCCTGGATGACAGAGTGAGACTCCATCCCCCAAAAAATTATTATTATATTTATTTAAATAAAAATGGAATGTCGGGCCGGGGGCGGTGGCTCAAGCCTGTAAT
>NW_012118710.1:9626231-9635485 GCF_000951035.1 Colobus angolensis palliatus | reverse complement strand
TTTTTTGAGACAGGTTCTCACTCTGTTGCCGAGGCTAGGGTGCAGTAGTGCAATCTCAACTCACTGCAACCTCCACCCCCCAGGCTTAAGCAATTCTCCCACTGCAGCCTCCAGAGTAGCTGGAACTATAGGCATGCGCCACCATGCCTGGCTGATTTTTGTATTTTCTGTATAGCCTGGGTTTTGCCATATTGTCCGGGCTGGTCTCAAACTCCTGAGCTCAAGCAATATGTCTGCCTTGGCCTCCCAAAGTGCTGGGACGATAGGTGTGAGCCATTGTGCCTAGCCATGACCTTCATTTGTGTGTCCAACTTTGTTACTGCCAAACACTCTAATTAAGCCCATTTCTTTGCCACTTCCCAAAAAGGTCTTAAATCTGGCACACTATAAATGACAATTACCTACTATCTGCATTCAATGCAGTTTCCAAAATAAAGCTAACTTCTGGATAAAAAAATGAGTAAGAATCAACATGAAATGGATGAGATGAGCTGAAATCTCCACCCCAGAGAATGGGTCATAGATATGTCACTCATGAAGTCTTAGGAGATACCCAGTACAAGATGACCAGGGGTGGCGGTATGAGGAAATCTATCAAGGTTACTATCCCATCAACGGTCACATAATCATGTTGGACTGTACTTGTTCCTTTTTTGTGCTTCTCCAACACAGAAGGGGCCTGGCAAATGGTGACCCTCCAAAGAGACATTCTAGAACTGAATGTTGAGATGGAACTAAAAGGACAGATACCAAGATTCCAAAGTAACCATGAGGAGATCGAGACCAGAGAGCTCTGTAGAAAGAGGCTGGCTGTGGTCTGCAAAATGCCAGGTGCTGGGAAGCTGTCCCATATGACTACCCAGAGCAGAGATGCAGCTTCCTAGGAAAAGAAACTATAAAAGCAACAAGTTCAGCAAGGAAATTTCAAATGCCAGGAAACCACCCCAGATAAAAAAAGTTCATTTGCATCACCTGCCAGACCCACCCAAAGATACCAGCTCCAACCACCTGCTAGGTTCAGAGGACATAAAGCCACCCAGCCAATTAAGAAATGTCCTGTCTCCTTCATTCTCCTCCCTGTCCTCACTGCAACTCTGACAGGCTCCAGAAAGCAGCTGGAGAGGGAGGGAGAAGAGGAACCAGGAAAGGGTATAGAGCAGAAAGACCACAGCAGCCTTCCAGCAGGGAAGGGGTCTGAGCTGGGGAATGCAAAAAGATACAACTGGTGGCCAGGTGCAGTAGCTCACACCTGTAATCCCAGCACTTTGGGAGGCCAAGGTGGGTGGATGGCTTGAGGTCAGGAATTAGAGACCAGCCTGGCCGGCATGGTGAAACCTGTCTCTACTAAAAATACAAAAATTAGCCAAGTGTGGTGGTGCACGCCTGTAGTCCCAGCTACTAGGGAGCCTGAGGCACGAGAATCGCTCAAACATAGGAGGTAGCAGTTGCAATGAGCCGATATCACGCTGCTGCACTTCAGCCTGGGTGACAAGGCAAGATCCTGCCTCAAAAAAAAAAGAATACTTGGAGAGTGTTCCTTTGGTGCCTGGCACAGAGTAGGTACCAATTAATGACAGTGATCATTATTACTGCTCCTTTGTAAGGGACAAAGGAAGCTAATGAGGCTTTCTCATTTCTTGGATGGTCCATTGCTCAAGTGCTTACTATAATTCTAAGCTCAGTAAGCAATCTCATGATTCTAATGCCATTCTCTGTCTAACCCGATCATCAGGACTAGGTACCCTGAACAATAAACATCAGTACTCCTCCTTTTCCCATGAAAAGACACCAACAAATTGGTTTTTTGTTATAAGCATGAATCTCCTATGTAGGTCAATGCCATTCAGTTCATTAAACTTTTACTGATTCTTGGTGAACTGAAAAAACTGACTAGACATTGAAGAATGAGGACTGCAGCAGAGGTCTGACTCTCGAGAGGCTCTGTCTGAACAGTCAGGCTCCCTCCCGGGCATGCCTCTCTTTTTAATTATATGTGATCACATGATGGCACTGAGAAATCCCGAAGCATGCTCTGAAACAAAGGAAGCATCGACCAGGTCTGCTCTCAGTTGTTCTAAATGCATTTCATTACAAGTCTCTGGGAATTCATCATCCATAGATGGTGTATGTAGAGATACTTCACCACTCGGGAGACCTTTTCAACCAGAACACCCACTCTCTACCACGTCGAGTCACGGAGGACTACAATAGTGATTCCAGCTCCAAAGCTCATGACAGCCTGTGACACAGCCTCTCCATACTTTTCCTCTTGTATCCACAATGTCTTTCTAACAACTTTCCTCAGCCAGGCACAGTGGCTCATGCCTGTAATCCCAGCATTTTGGGAGGCCAAGGTGGGTAGATCACCTGAGGTCAGGAGTTCAACACCAGCCTGGCCAACATGGAGAAGCCCCATCTGTACTAAAAATACAAAATAATTAGTTGGGTGTGGTAGCGGGCACCAGTAATCCCAGCTGCTTGGGAGGCTGAGGCAGGAGAATCACTTGAACCTGAGAGGCAGAGGTTGCAGTGAGCCCAGATCATGCCACTGCACTCCAGCCTGGGTGACAGAGCGAGATTCCATCTCAAAGGAAAAAAAAAAAAAAAAGCTTTTTATTCTTTTCCTCCTCACTTCTATAAACTAGTCTAAAAAAAAACTCCTTCACGGGTGGCTAGAGATTTGTTAATGTAGCTAAATCCTTGCATTTCTCAAAGACTCAAACCAGACAATAGTATTCGCATATTTCACTGCTTAAAGTCTTTAACTAATACCTCCAGAAACATGTTTATATTCAGAAAATGATTCATCTCTAGGAAGAAGGAAAAACAAGGAGGTTACAAAGGTAACAAACAAAATTTAAAATGTAAAATGTTTGCAAAAGCTTCCAGGCCACATAATCCTGTGAGTTTCCTTTACCCTTAACTAGGTCAGCTTTTGATACTTCCACCATTTTTTCAGCATTTTCTTTTTCAATCCTGCTGCCCCAGAATCCCATTCTCAGTTTTAATTGACCTACTTAATTAGGATTTGGAACACTCAGACAGAAGAGTGTGTTGTCTTCATTCTGTTTTGCTCAATAGACCTTATAAATAAATTGAATTTCTAATTCTGTTTGTTAAAAACCAGGCACCTTAGGCAATTCCAAGACCCAAATATTCAGGTTTAATTATGGTCATGAATGTCCATTCAAATATGGTCTAGGCCAGGGGTAGTGGCTCACACCTGTAATCCCAATACTTTGGGAGGGCGAGGCAGAGAGACTGCTTGAGCCCAGGAGGTCAAGACCAGCCTGGACAACATTATAAGACCCCCATCTCAGGAAAAAAAAAAAAAAGAAAGGAAAAATTTAAAATTAGCCAGGTATGACAGCAAGCATCTGTAGTCCCAGCTACTTGGGAAGCTGAGGCAGGACAAAAGGGAAAAGCCTCTTGTCCTTCAAAAGGTTATTCTAACTCCAGTGACTCCTCAACACCATCCTATGATATAATGGAAAGTCTTAAGCCAACATTTGAGCCCAGCAGTTGGAGGACGGAGTGAGCTATGATCATGCCACTGCACTCCAGCCTGGGCAACAGAGTGAGATCCTGTCTCCAAAACAAACAAAAAACAAATATGGTCTAGGTGAAGGAGCACACAGTCAGGAGTCAGTACGCCTTGGTTCTCCACTGGGGTACTGCAGTGGTACTAACCACTGCAATCTTGGCACATCCCTAACACTCCTAAGCCTCAGTCTCTCACCTTTACAAAAAAGAAGGTAGACTCTCAGGTTCAGAATAGGTCTCTCTATTCATAAAGACTTTAACTCTTGGCAGGGCATGGTGGCTCACACATGTAATCCCAGCACTTTGAGAGGCCAAGGCAAGTGGATCACTTGAGGTCAGGAGTTCATGACCAGCCTGGCCAACATGGTGAAACCCTGTCTCTTCTAAAAACACAAAAATCAGCCAGGCATGGTGTCACACTCCTATAATCCCAGCTACTCAGGAGGCTTAGGCAGGAGAATCGCCTGAACCTGGGAGGCGGAGGTTTCAGTGAGCTGAGATCATGCCACTGTACTCCAGCCTAGGTGACAGAGTGAGACTCCATCTTAAAAAAAAGTACTCTAAGTCTCTAAGAATATTTTCTGAGCACCTACCGTGTACAAAGCAGTACGCTATATACAGTGGGTGGGGGGAGGAACAAAGATGAATTGATGTTGCTCTATTGTGAACTCTACACTGCACTAGGGAAGAGATGGTCACATAGTACAAGACCAAACGCCATAGCTACCTTATTTATCTTCTGTATTCCTCATGATTGGCACTGTGCCTGATATATAGTAGATACTCAATTAAATGACATAAAGGAGATATAAAATGCTCTGTGGGCATTGAGAGAAGAAAGGATTCATCTGATGGAGAGGAATCAGGAATGGTTTGTAGGTGTTACATCCGAGTTGTTTTTTTTTTTTTTTTTTTTTTGAGACAGAGTCTTACTCTGTCACCCAGGCTAGAGTGCAGTGACATGATCTCGGCTCACTGAAACTTTCTCCCCCCAGGTTTAAGCGATTCCTGTACCTCAGCCTACCGAGTAGCTGGGATTACAGGCACACACCACCACACCTGGCTAATTTTTGTATTTTTAGTAGAAGTGGGGTTTCACCATGTTAACCAGGCTGGTCTCGAACTCCTGACCTCAGGTGATCCGCCCGCCCCAGCCTCTCAAAGTGCTGGGATTACAGGCGTGAGCCACTGCAAATGGCCTGAGTTGACCTTTAAAAGGTGGTTTTAACTCCAGTGACTGACTTCTCAACACCATCCTATGATGTGATGGAAAAATCTTAAGCCAACCTTGAAGGTTCTCCAAGCTCTGGTCCCAATATGTCCTTCAATCTTTATCTTTCCCTTACCCAGAACTAAGCTATAGCCAACCACTCTGCTTGCTGTACCTCAGATATTATTCACAACTGTTTTCCTCCATGCCTCCATTCACACTGCTCTTCATACTGAAATATCCTCCAATCTCAACGTTATCCAATCCCAATATTCTTCAAGGCCCGCTTCAAATTTCTTACTTTATAAAGAAGGGCTTATGAAGCCCCCTTTTTTTTTTTTGAGACAAGGTCTCACTCTGCTGCACAGGCTGGAGTGCAGTGGCACAATCTTGGCTCACTGCAACCTCTGCCCCCCAGGTTCAAGTGATTCTCCTGCCTCAGCCTCCCGAGTAGCTGGGATTACAGGCATGCACCACCACGCCCAGCAATTTTTGTATTTTTAGTAGAGACGGGGTTTCACCATGTTGGACAGGCTGGTCTTAAACTCCTGACTTCAGGTGATCCACCCGCCTCAGCCTCCCAAAGTGCTGGGATTACAGGCGTGAGCCACAATGCCCGGCCTATGAAGCCTTTCTTGATCCCTCCAATAGTAGGTGCCCTCTCCTGTCTTTGAAACCCCACAAAGACTTGTTGGCTTTTCTCTCATGGTACTCATACCATTTGTCCCTGCATTACAGTTGGGTCATATCTTTTTCTCAAGATAATAATCTTTGACATCAGAAACTATATTATTCATCTATATTGCTAAAGAAATGGAAGGTATTCAGAAGATTATTCTGACAGAACAAATACAAATACAATCTAGGACATAGAACTCAATGAATGATGGTGCAAAGTTAGGAATATTCATGGCTTATGCCTAAAATGGGGAATATTCCAGTTTGACTTTTGAACATAAGATTTAGTTGGTAGAATCAGAGGGGTTAAGCTTGGAAGGTAGGTTGGAGTCAGATTACACAGAGCTTTGAGTGCCAAGGTAATAAACAGCATAGATTCAGTTCTCCATGAGAGTCACTGATAGTTTTAGGCACTGGAGAGTAACACAGGATCTGAGGTATGGAAGGTCAAACCAGAAGTCTCCTTAGAACTTGGTTGGAGATAAGTCCATCCTAGACAGAAAAACCAACTCTTAAGTGTGCTGACAAAATTAAGTGCATGACTCTGCAGATCTGTGAGTCCCAGAAAAGTCACCAAGTTAAATACTGTTTTGCAGGCTTCCTGGCAACCAGGCATTTACATTCCCACTTCAGTAAAAGGATACAGACTCACACCAAAGCAGTTATTACTAAATTTCCAAACTGGTGAAAAAGAGAAGATTCTATATGCTTCCAGAGAAGGGAGAGAGAAGCAAAGAAGTACATTATACACAAAAAATGTGTGTGTGTGTGTGTGTATATATATATGTACATACATACAGATTGAGTATCCCTTAACAGAAATGCTTGGGACCAGGAGTTTTCCAGATTTTGGATTTTTAAAAATTTGGAACACCTGAATTATACCATTGAGAATCCCAAATATGAAATTCTGAAATTCAAAATATTCCAATAAGCAGTTTCTTTGAAAATCATGTTGGTGCTCAAAAAGTTTTGGATTTGGGGGTATTTCAGATTTCAAATTTTTCAGATTTAGGATGCTCAATCTGTATATATATATATATACATACATTACAGTGTGTGTATGTATCTAAGGGTATGTATTTATATACATGTGTACATGTATGTGTGTGTATATATGTATATATGTGCATGTGTATATGTGTATATGCATATATGCATTATGTAAATGTATATGTGTGTACATATGTATATGCCCATGTGTATGTATGCATAAATGTGTACATGTGTGTATATGTGTGTACATGTGTATGCAAGTGCACATATGTACATGTACATGTGTATATATGTGTGTATATGTGTATATATGTGTGTATGAACATATATGTATGTATACTGTATTAGTTCATTCTCATACTGCTATAAAGAAATACCCGAGACTGGATAATTTATAAAGGAAAGAGGTTTAATTTACTCACAGTTCTGCATTGCTTGGGAGACCTCAGGAAATTTACAATCATGGTAGAAGGCAAAGGAGAAACAGGCACCTGCTTCACAGGGTGGCAGGATGGAGTGAGTGCCAACAGGGGAAATGCCAGATGCTTATAAAACCATCAGATCTCATGAGACTCACTCACTGCCATGAAAACAGCATGGGGGAACTGCCCCATGATCCAGTTACCCCCACCTGGTCCTGCCCTTGACACGTGGGGATTATGGGGATTACAATTCAAGATGAGATTTTGGGTAGGGACACAGCCAAACCATATCAGTATATATGTGTGTATATATGCACATATATATGTATATGTGTGTGTATATATGTGTGTGTATGTATGTGTGTATATGTGTATGCATGTGTTTATGTATGTATATGTGTGTACAACTTGTTGTTTTCCCTGGAGTAGCATCAGATATTCTTAAATGAATTTCTACTACAGATGGCCAGGCGCAGTGGCTCACGCCTATAATCCCAGCACTTTGGGAGGCAGAGGCAGGTGGATCACAAGGTCAGGAGTTTGAGACTAGCCTAGCCAATATGGTGAAACTCTGTCTCTACTAAAAACATAGAAATTAGCCAGGTGTGGTGGTGGGCACCTGTAGTCCCAGCTACTTAGGAGGCTGAAGCAGGAGAATCGCTTAAACCCGGGAGGTGGAGGTTGCAGTGAGCCAAGACCGTGCCACTGTACTCCAGCCTGGGCGAAAGAGTGAGACTCCATCTCAAAAAAAAAAAAAAAAAAAAAAATTCAACTACAGATTTCTAACAATAACATAAACAAAGCAGAGTAGTGTTATATGTAACTTCCTATCTGTAACTTAGTTTTGAGGTTTATCAAATTTTCATGCTCACAGCTCTAGTTCATTTTCATCATTGCATAGTATTGCACTGAATTTATATATTATACTTCATGTAATCATTTTTCTGTTATTGGACATTTCAATTACTTTAAAAGCTTTACTTATGATGAACAATGCTATAATGAACAATCCATGTATATATGTGAGATTTCATGCGGTTATAAATTTAATAGTGGAATTATTAAGTATGAATTCACATTTACTAGACATTGCCAAACCAGTATCTAAAGTGGTTGTACCACAGTCAACATTTAAAACACTTCAACATTTAAAAAACTTTTTTAAAAGTTTTCAACATTTAAAAAACTTTAACACACATGTATATATAATTCCTATATGTCTAAATAACATATATTGTTACACAAACACACACACATATATCATGACTCCCTCTGGAGTATCAGGGAGGGAAATGGGATCGGTCAGGGAGGGGCCATATAGATTTTCAATTATACATGTAATATTTTATGCCTTAAGCTATGTGATAGGTACATAAATGCTCATTATATTATCTATTTTTGTGTGTGTATGTAATGGAAATCTTTCTAGACGCTTCTGTTAAAATTTGGGAAATTAAACTCAACATTTAACTTTGCTTCATCTTAACGCACAACTAGAAGATCATAATCCCTTATGCAACCCTTCAGAGATAAACGTGTTAGAGAATTTAGAAGCCACCACGCCCGGCCAGGCTTGTTTCTTTTTTGTATCTGCTAAATGCTCAGGTCTTCCACAGAGCAAATGCAAAGGAAATCAGGGTGTCAAAGTGTTTTCAAGGGGAGCTCCACCATCACTTTTCAGTGGTAAGCTGTAACTCAGCTTTGGAGTAAGACCACAGCAAACAAAGGGAGAAAGGCGAAAGCCCTGCTTACCATAGAAGAGGAATGCTTTGGTCATGTGATGACGCAGGTAGGTCCGGTTGATGGTGAAGAAACAAGCATCTGCTCCACATTGGCCTAACCTCCCAGATTCCCCCGTCAGCGGGGACCACCAGAGCATAATGGGGTAGCTGTCCAATTCCCATTTTCTTTTCCTGTGGAAAGTTAATCCTTCTTTCTTAAGAAATGAATTAAGGTGCGTAGGTGTTTCCTCCATTTTTGTATGTCCATCTTGCAAACTAGAACTTTTAAACTCCTTCCTTTCAAACTTCCCCAGCTCAACCATGACCTAAAAGAGAAGACAGTTATTACCAGAGTCAAACTGTTTGGTTCCCTTTTGCACATCTCTCATTTATCTTGATGATTTAGCCCCGACTCATTTTTAATTGCTGCTATAACAAATGACCACAAACAGTAATTTAAAACAACACAAATTAAAGCTAGGTGCTCTGGCTTACACTTGTAATCTCAGCACATCGGAGGGGGGCAAGGTGGGAGGATCACTTGAGGCCAGGAGATTGAGACTAGCCTGGCCAACATGGTGAAACCCCGACTCTCCTAAAAACCACAAAAAAAAAAAACTAGCCGGGCGAGGTGGGGGGCGCCTGTAGTTCCAGCTACTCAGGAGGCTTAGGCAGGAGAATCGC
>NW_012118710.1:9621535-9625044 GCF_000951035.1 Colobus angolensis palliatus | reverse complement strand
GTGCTAGGATTACAGGCTTGAGCCACCGTGCCCGGACAGTTTTGCCTCTTAATGAAACCAATGACAGGATAATTACCTGACTACTACTAAAGAATGTACTCTAGGGAAAATGAGTTATAAATTACCAACCGGTTTCTTTTTTATTACAATTAAAATATTCATAACATGGGTTTTATGTTTCTAGTAATACTCACTAGAGCATTGAGATGGTGAAATAATACCTAATGTCAAAATTCCCTAGAGTCTATTCCACTCACTCCCACTTACAACCACATTTTAAAATGTATTCCAGGATAGTCTAAGTCTGGGTCACTGGACAGCTTGGACATCAGTAACAGTCATCTGGAGGGCAGGGTGAGTGTAGCAGAAACTCCAGAAGTGCTGCCTTTTCATCAAATTTTAAGATTTGGTATTGTGCTGAGCACAGTGGCTTGCACCCCAGTTACTCAGGAGGCTAAGACCAGAGGATCGCTTGAGTCCAGGAGTTCAAGGCTGCAGTGCAGTATGATTGCACCACTGTACTGCAGCCTGAGCAACAAAGGGAGGCTCCATCCCGAAAAAAAAACAAGATTTGATATTAATATGATCATTGATATGGCACTAATTATAGAAATATACTGGAGAAAGCGTTGATCTGCTCCATATGTAACTGAAAGTTTAGCAGTCAGACCATGAAACAAATAAAGCGGTTAAAGCAGTTAAAGTAAGGCACATTTACATTTCTGTGTGTTAACTGCTCCACCAGTCAGCCACGGAGGCCACTCCCTGTGCAGCCCTCTGGTCCTGCTTTCAGCAGCCAAGAGTGGTACCTCTTTTATGTGCTTGCTGCTCCTGGCGTTAGATAAAGGCCACTGATCATTGATGCACTGCATGGAGTCTGAAACTCCCTGGGGAGGGCCCATGACTTTCATTAGATTCTCAAAGGTATCCAAGGCCAAAAAAAAAAAAAAAAAAAAACACTGAGTGAAAGCCAAGTAGCACTCCAGAAGGAGTAAGAAATTATATTGGCTTTAAAAAGTCATGGATCACCTGAGATGCCAAAGTCAACACTAGAACAGCAGAGCCATCACTGAAAACTAAAGTCTGCCTGTTGCCAATAGCTCTCTCAGCATTTTTATGATGGAACAATGTGGCTCTCCCCAGTAGTTTGATCCACGGGAGATGATTTGTAGCCACAAACTATCTTTTCATCTGACCTTCTTCCCCTGAAAATGTACAACCAGTCACTTAAAAGAAAGGCTTTTAGAAAGCCATAGGCTTTCTAAAGGTAAAATTTATTCCACATTTCAAATCAATATCTACTATGTGAGTTATAAGTTCATTTCCAAATAATAGAGATGCTTTTAAGGAAAGATTCTTCTTCTGCCAAATAACTTGGTTTGAGACAGAGTCCCTCTCTCTCTGTCGCCCAGGCTAGAGTACAATGGCGTGATCTCAGCCTACTGCAGCCTCCTCTTCCTGGGTTCAAGTGATTCTCCTGCCTCAGCCTCCCGAGTAGCTGGGATTACAAATGCAAGCCACCACGCCCTGCTAACTTTTTTGTATTTTTAGTAGAGACAGGGTTTCATCATGTTGTCCCAAACAGCTTTTTAAAAGGCATTACCTTTGGATATCACTACCAGATTGTAGGAAATATGGCAGAATAAAGGAATGCATTAAATAAAACCATAATCAGCCAATCCCACACTCCAGAAAAGTCAAAAGGACAAATGACCCAGTTTTAACAAGTCCATGACATGGAATAAAAGGTGGGGCAGAAAAGCCTTTTTTTTCCTGAGACAGAGTCTTGCTCTGTCACCAGGTTGGAGTGCAGTGGCATGATCTCGGCTCACCGCAACCTCCATCTCCCAGGTTCAAGTGATTCTCCTGCCTCAGCCTCCCGAGTAGCTGGGACTACAGGCATGCACCACCACGCCCAGCTAATTTTCTTGTATTTTTAGTAGAGACGGGGTTTTACCATGTTGGCCAGGATGGTCTCGATTTCTTGACCTCATGATCCACCCACCTCGGCCTCCCAAAGTGCTGAGATTACAGGTGTGAGCCACCATAACTGGCCAAACTTTTTAATAGTGAAAAAAACAAAAACATAAAACTTGAGACTCACCAACCAAATGCAATGTATAGGTTTGTTTATTCCAAATTCAAACCAACTCGGGCCAGACGTGGTGGCTCACACCTGTACTCCCAGTATTTTGGGAGGCCCAGGTGGATGGATCACCTGAGGTCAGGAGTTCGAGACCAGCCTGGCCAATATAGTGAAACCTCATCTCTTCTAAAAACTAC
Organism: Colobus angolensis palliatus; assembly: GCF_000951035.1. Classification (NCBI taxonomy): domain Eukaryota; kingdom Metazoa; phylum Chordata; class Mammalia; order Primates; family Cercopithecidae; genus Colobus; species Colobus angolensis. Next base: position 9,622,761 of record NW_012118710.1, on the reverse strand, counting down.
AAAAATGAGCTGGGCGTGGTGGTGCACACCTGTAATTTCAGCTACTTGGGAGGATGAGGCAGGAGGATCATTTGAACCTAGGAGGTGCAGGTTGCAGTGAGCCAAGAACGTGCCACTGTACTCCAGCCTGGGCAACAGAGCAAGACTCTGTCTCAAAAAGAAACCCAACTCATTATGAAAATTCTTTTTTTTTTTTGAGACAACTGGGAAAATTTAACATGGCCTATCATACAGAGAATATTCAGTAACTGTTAATTTTGTTGGGTGTGATAGTAGCAATATGGTTACATTAAATTTTTCAATGTTCCTAGCTGCAAAGTGAGAGAATTATATTAGCATATATCCAGGTGAAATGCTATTATGTCCTGGATTTGCTTTAAAATACTCCAATATATATTCCTAAACTATTTATGCAACTAAAAAGTAAAATTAAAAAATAAATATACATATATACCCAAAGAATTTACAGACAGTTTATACAAAATATAGTTAAATGTGAATGGAAAACAATGTCTAAGTTTTCCTCCAGAGAACTATGTTTTAGCTTAAGTGTAGCTAACTATAATATTTTGATGTTTAGATTAATATTAATTAAATAATTTACGTTATAGAATCTTCTATGGGCTAAATTGTATACCCCCAAAAAATTCATATGTTGAAGTCCTTACTCCCAGTACCTTATAACATGACAATATTTGGAGACAAGGTCTTCAAAGAGGTAACTGAGTTAAAACAGGTGGGCCCTAATCCAGTATGACTGGTGTCCTTACAAAAAGGGGAAATTTCGACACACACAATGACAGAGAGAAGGCAGTGTAAAGATACAGGGAGAAAACAGCCATCTGTAAGCCAAGGAGAGAGGCCTCAGAAGACAAAATCCGCTGACACCTTGATCTTGGACTTCCCAGTCTCTGAAACTGTAAAAAAAACACTAATTTTGGTTGTGGAAGCAAGTCACTCCATCTGCAGTATTTTGTTACAGCAGCGATAGCAAACTAACGTACGATCCATAACATGATTTCTTTCTATTTATCCTATCTTTACCCTACTCATGCAGCAAAGTATTTCATTTGCCTAAAAACAGGAATGGAGGCCATGTGTGGTATGGCTCACGCCTGTAATCCCAACACTTTGGGAGGCCAAGGCAGGTGAATCACTTGAGGTCAGGACTTCGAGACCAGCCTGGCCAACATGGTAAAACCCTGTCTCTATTAAAAATACAAAAA
>NW_012118710.1:9615237-9619236 GCF_000951035.1 Colobus angolensis palliatus | reverse complement strand
CAATAGGAGACTCTGAGGAAGCCATCCAATTTTGACCCAGGAAGACAGACTGAGCTTTACTTTCTGTTTCTCTGCAACCAGGAGCCTATGATAATCTCAAACTCACCTTCTGTCTCAATGACTTTTCTTCTGACTGACACGTCCATTCACTAAACCTCAGTTTCACCTGTTTATAAAAGGGGGGCAGGGAGTGAACTTGAAGGGTCTCCCTGCCAGAGGTTTTTTACTGGGAGGAAAACTGGGAGGTGTTTTCCTCCCAGTAGAAAACCTCTGATCGTGGCCGAGCACAGTGGCTCACGCCTGTAATCCTAGCACTGGGAGGCCAAGGCAGGCAGATCACTTGAGATCCGGAGTTCGAGACCAGCACGGCCAACATGTTGAAACCATATCTCTATTAACAATACAAAAAATTTAGCTGGGCATGGCAGTGGGTGCCTGTAATCCCAACTACTCGGGAGGTTGAGGCATGAGAACTGCTTGAACCCGGGAGGCAGAGGATACAGTGAGCAGAGACCGTGCCACTGCACTCCAGCCTGGGCAGCAGAATGGAACTGTGTCGAAAGAGGAAGGAAGGGAGGGAGGGAGGGAGGGAGGGAGAGAGGGAAAGAGGGAAAGGGAAAGAGAGAGAGAGAGAGAGAGATCCTGAACACCCCTGATTAACAAAAAGTGAAATACTTGAAGTTTTGAGAAAATAGGGGGTAGGGGGACATGGCAAACCCAGCTATCAACACTACACAACCCACATTCTTGGTACCTGGAGTGTGACGAGCAGAAAGACAGTGGCTGTGATGCACAGGCAAGATGCCAAAAGCTTCCTCCTCTGAATCCGCACCATGCTGCCCTGCCCTAGGTGACTGACAGAGGGCTAACCTGGTTACCAGGTGTTCTCTCGTCAGCCCAGAGCCCGAGACAACTTCACATGGAAGAACCATCTGGGCGCCAATTTCCTGCACTGCCATTCCTGCTGGGACCTGGTCTCCATGAAGGACTGAGATCCGAGGTTGCGAGAGGGCCTGGCTTGGCATCAAGAGGAAGCAGCATGCAGTCTTCTTAGGCTATCACCAGAGCAGCTGGAGATTTATCCAAATAAGAAGGCATCAAAAAATTCTGCAACAAAAGATCATCTTTTAGCCATAGTGCCGATTTAATAAATGTAGTCTTGCAGGCGAGTGATCATGAAAAAACATAGAACGTTTTAAACTAAAAGCATTGAGATCATGTAGTCCTAGTACCTCACCCATAAGTAAGGAAATCAAGGCTGGGCGTGAAGGCTCACTCCTGTAATCCCAGCTCTTTTGGAGGCCAGAGCGGGTGGATCATTTGAGGTCAGGAGTTTGAGACCAGTCTGGCCAACATGGCAAAACCCCATACCAAAATTAGCCAGGTGTGGTGGCACACACCTGTAGTCACAGCTACTCAGGAGGCTGAGGCAGGAGAATCACTTGAACCTGGGAGGTGGAGGTTGCAGTGAGTAGCCTGGGCAACAGAGAAAGGAAAGGAAAGGAAAAGAAGGGAAAGGAACGGAAAGGAAGGGGAGGTAAAAGGAGGGGAGGGGAGGGGAGGGGAACCAGAGAGGTGAATTGACTTACTCATGGCCACCCAGTCCATCAGAGGAGAGTGACAAATCTACAACCAGATCCCAAATCTAAAATTCTGCTTCCACTTAATGCTGTCTGCCATCAGAAGACTGAATTCCAAGACTTTTATATGAAGTCACTCCCTTCTATCTAAGTTTCAAAGGAGTTTAGAAATGGAATAAAAATTACCAGGACTATCCACCCACTCCCATAAAATTTAGGAAGAAAATAAAAGATTCAGGCTTTAATCAAAAATGGATAATGATCATGTGGCCCCAATGCCCACGAAGGAAACCAACTTTTGCCACAGCATAAGGAATTCTGAATATGATTTGTCTTTTACAGCAAGTGAATAAAGCAGTGGGCTGTTGGAGCAATATTATTCTTTGGAAGTTTCCAAATAACATTTTCATCTATCTGAAATAAATGATCTTTTCAAAAAAGTTGTACAAATGAACTAAATGAGGGCCAGGTACAGTGGCTCATACCTTTAATCACAGCACTTTGGGAGGCCAAGGCAGGAGGATGGCTTGTGCCCAGGAGCTTGAGACCAGCCTGGGCAACATAGTGAGACCCTGTCTGCATAGAAAATTTTACAAATTAGCTGGGCATGGGGGTGTGCACCTATAGTCCCAGCTCCTCAGGAGGCTGAAGCAGGAGGACTGCTTGAGCCCAGGAGGTCAAGGCTGCAGTAGGCCGTGATTGCACCACTGCACTTTAGTGTAGGCAACAGAGCAAGACTCTATCTCAAATAAAAAAAAGGTTAAAAAAAAAGACTGAAAAAAATGCCCCCATAGAATGCCCTTTATCCCTATGATATTCTATGAACTTCAATGTCCTGGACAAATGGCACTGTGTAGTTCAGAGTGGAGGAAGGGTCAACTTTCCAGAGGAAGGGCAATGCTGCTGCACAGTACTTCACAGATGTGAATCTAAGTCAGACCTACATCATGCCCCTGACATACAGAGTTAAAGATATAATTAGATATAATTAGACCTATAAAAATAATATAGAACCCTGGTTAAAAATTTTAGTCTTAAAGGTATGCTCCCAGCCAGGCGCAGTGGCTCACACCTGTAATCCCAGCACTTGGGGAAGCCAAAGCGGGTGGATCACTTAAGGTGAGGAGTTCGAGACCAGCCTGGTCAAGATGGTGAAACCCCGTCTCTACAAAAAATACAAAAATTAGCTAGGCGCAGTGGCAGGTGCCTGTAATCCCAACTACTTGGAAGGCTGAGGCCAGAAAATTACTTGAACCCGGGAAGCAGAGATTGCAGTGAGCCAAGATCGTGCCACTGCATTCCAGCCTGGGCGACAGAGCCAGACTCTATCTCAAAAAAAAAAAGGGTGGGTTCCCCTCTCATGAGTCTACCTTGATTTACTTTTTTCTGAGACAGGGTCTCACTCTGTCACCCAGGCTGAAATGCAGTACTGTGATCATGGCTCACTGTAGCCTCCAACTCCCAGGCTCAAGCAATCCTCCCACCTCAGCCTCCCAAGTAGCTGGGACTAATGGCATGTGCCACAATATCCAGCTGATTTCTGTTTGTTTGTTTGTAGAGATGAGGTCTCACCATGTTGCCCAAGCTGGTCTTGGACTCCTGGGCTCAAGTGATCCTCCTGCCTTGGCCTCCCAAAGTGCTGGGATTACAGGTGTGAGCCACCTTGACCGGCCTTACTTTTAAATCCAGGATATTTTTTTTTCCTTCAACCACAAAATAACACTGGGACTCAGAAATCACCAAAAGTGCATTTTTCTACTTTCATCCATGAAATTCCCAAAACCCAGTGACTAAGAGAAGGTCTCAAGTCAGCCTTCCAGGATTCAAATCCCAATTCCTCAGCTGGCTTAACCTAACATCTCCATAACTCACTTTCCAAAAGTAGATCCTCATGAGGCCTAATCAGATTTGTGAGAATTTTATGAGCTATGATTGGTAAAACACTTATTTCAGACTCTGACACACACTGAATACCCAATAAATGTTTATCATCCTTACATTTAAATATTATTTTAATTTATTATCCCTTTAGGTGGAAAATGAAGCATATAAAATAGATTGCTACCCCATCAACTGGAACTTTAAAAGGAAAAATGCTCACTTTGCCAAAGAAAAGGAGATCGCTAATATTTGTTGAGTAACCTATCACGGGCAAGGCCTTTCCTAAGTACTTAGCACACAGGCAGGCGCCACAGGCAGGCGCTCCTTCAATTCTCCCAACAACTCTATTCTCATTTTCAAATGTAAGAAAACTGGCCGGGCGCGGTGGCTCAAGCCTGTAATCCCAGCACTTTGGGAGGCCGAGACGGGTGGATCATGAGGTCAGGCCTTTCCTAAGTACTTAGCACACAGGCAGGCGCCACAGGCAGGCGCTCCTTCAATTCTCCCAACAACTCTATTCTCATTTTCAAATGTAAGA
>NW_012118710.1:9612490-9615102 GCF_000951035.1 Colobus angolensis palliatus | reverse complement strand
GAAGTAAAGTAACTTGCCCAAGACTCTAACTTTGACAAGTATTACGATTGGAAGTGTACATATTCTTTTATATTTTTTAGCATTAATACCATAAAATTCCTTGGCTGTGCACAGTGGCTCATGCAGGTAATCCCAAAACCTTGGGAGGCCAAGGCGGGAGAACCAGCCTAGGCAACACAGTGAGACCCCATCTCTACAAAAAATAAATTAACCAGGCATGGTGGTGGGTGTCTGTAGTCCTAGCTACTTGGGAGGCTGAAGCAGGAGGATTGCTTCAGCCCAGGAGATTGAGGCTGCAGTGAGCCGTGATTGTGCCACTGCACTTAGCTTGGGTGACAGAGCCAGGCCCGGTCTCAAAAAATAAAAAATAATTTAAAAAAAAGAAATACTATAAAATTACCACCAGACAATACCAATCCTCACAGGTTACCTGCCACAGAAAACATATGTAGTACAGTTGTCAGCTGCTATATCAGAGAAAAAAGGAACAAAAATCTCTAAGAACCTGTAAAGTACCTTTGCTCCCTCTTAGTAGATGCTTGTAGCTATTAACTACATACAATATGGTGCTAGCACTTTGGGTCCCAATCCTGGTTCTATTACTTAATATAAATTTAGACAAGTTACTGAATCTTTCTAAGTCTCAGCTTCTTCACAGTAAATAATAAATGTTAACTATCACTATTTCTTTCCCTTGCATAACAGAAAGATTACCACATTTTCATTTAATGTGCAGAAGCAATTTATTATAGTTATAATTAATGTAACCCAGATTATGTAGTAAAATGATATCACCTACTTAAATGGGAATAAAGCTATAATGTTTTCAAAAAATGTTTAGCTATATCACTCTACTCAATCTTATTTATAACCACTTGGAAAAGTAGGCAAGGTAGGTATTATTATTCCCAGTTCCCAAGGAAGCTAAGCTTCCTCAAGTTTAAGTGATTTGTCCAAGGTCATATATATATACACACACACACACACACATATATATACACACACACACACATACACATATATATACATAGAGAGAGTTGTTGTTGTTGTTCTGATACAGGGTCTCGCTCTGTTGCCCACGCTGGAGTGAAGTGGTGTGATCTCGGCTCACTGCAACCTCCGCCTCCTGGGTTCAAGCGATTCTCCTGCCTCTTCCTCCTGAGTAGCTGGGACTACAGGTACGTACCACCACACCCAGCTAATTTTTCTATTTGTAGTAGAGACAGGGTTTCACGATGTTGGCCAGGCCAGTCTCGAACTCCTGAATTATCTTGAACACCTCAAATGATCTACCCGCCTCAGCCTCCCAAAGTGCTGGGATTACAGGTATGAGCCACTGTACCCAGCCACAAGATCATATTTTTTAAAGACGGAAGTGAGTCTAGGTATCAGCTCACCCGACTCAAAGATGTGTGGAAAGCAAACAAATGAAGGAACATAGTGACAGCTTGTGAAAAGTACAAAAAGAATCAGGAATAAAGGAAAACAAAAGATACAATTTGAGGATAGAGTTTGGGATATTTTTATAGCTACTGTACAGCTCAGGTCTATCCTAGGACCTTTTCGGGACCTTCGCATAGCTTTATGAACTATGACAGAAGAATTTAAGATTATGAATTTCCTTATATTTAAAGAATATCAACCTAGGCTATCTTCCCAAAGCCAGAAGTGTAGGAGGTCTCAGGGGCCAATCTATGGTTAAATAACGACCACTAAAGAACAGAGTCCGCCAGGTGTGGTGGCTCTGGGAGGCTGAGGCAGGAAGATCCCTTGAGCTCAGGGGTTCAAGACCAGCCTAGGCAACAAAGCAAGACTCTGCCTCTACAAAAAAAAAAAAAATTTAAATTTAAAATTAGCTGGGCATGGTGGTGCATGTCTGTGGTCCCAGCTACCTGGGAGGCTAAAGCAGGAGAATCATTTGAGCCCGAGTTCAAGGCTGCACTGAGCCATGATTATGCCACTGCACTCCAGCCTGGGTAGCAGAGTGAGACACTGTCTCAAAAAAAAAAAAAAAAAAAAAAGAAGGAAAGGAAAGGGAAAGGGGAAGGGAAGGGAAAAGGAAAGGGTAGAGAAAAGAAGGGCAGGGAAGGGAAAAGAAGGGCAGGGCAGGGCAGGGCCCAGCCAGGGTAGACAGTAGTATTTTGACTTAGAGCATGCAACAATTATCCAGGCCTGGGGGTACATTTACAACAGTAACAGTCAATCTAATACTGTGTATGGTATTAGTTACCCAGGAGCCTGACATCAAGTCAGCGGTCCTCCAACTGATAGGACAAACAGACTTGCAGAGAGCACTATGAAGGACAGCAGGCTCCAATTGAACAGAGTAGACCAAAAGAGAACAGTAAGGGAGAAAGGGACACTGGTAGCCATGTCAATCAAGACTGGTGATTAGGTCGGGCGTGGTAGCTCACACCTGTAATCCCAGCACTTTGGGAGGCCGCGGTGGGTGGATCACCGGAGGTCAGGAGTTCGAGACCAGCCTGACCAATATGGTGAAACCCTGTCTCTACTAAAAATACAAAAATTAGCCAGGCGTGGTGGCAGGCTCCTGTAATCCCAGATACTCGGGAGGCTGAGGCAAGAAGGACCACTTGAACCCAGGAGGCGGA
>NW_012118710.1:9601489-9612110 GCF_000951035.1 Colobus angolensis palliatus | reverse complement strand
AAAAAAAAAAAAGACTAGTGATTAATCAAGAAGGTGTGGCCAGAGCACATTTCTGTTACAGAACTGAAGGCGATGTCATTCTTAAATTCCAGACACATACTGAAGCACTTAAATTATGAGACTCCAAGACAAAAGCTCTCATTCATCATTGCCTGCAGGATGAATCTCAGAGTCCTACAAGAGGGTGCCCTAGAATACTCCTTCCTGGGAGAAAACAATATGTATATTCAGACAACCATGGCAGGCACCATTTGAAATGGACTCTCACTCACCAATCCTCTTGCCCCTAGAAGCTGAGCTTCTAAAGTGCACTGCATAGCTGGTGTGCACCACCAGGGTTGGCCATCTGCTGCACAGAGCAGGGTTTGGAGCTGAGTATGACTACCTCATACTCTTGCACGTGCTATGCCATCAAAACCAGCAACACTTTCACCCTAAAATAATTCCAAATTTTCAACTGTATTCTGAATTAAGATGGACAGAAGAGAGACTGAGTATCTTATAGGTAATTAGCAGCTTGAGAGTGCCAGCTTCAAATTTTGGCCATTCAGGGCCAGTTGAAGGTATAAGAGTCTCAGAAATGGAACCAAGGGATGATTTCTTTCCTGCATGCCTGACTGTAAAATGAAAAACCAACCTTAGGTGACACTCTGAGCTTTCTGAATCTGGTAGTTTGTGAGGCTGGGTGCGGTGACTCATGCCTGTAATCCCAGCATTGTGGGAAGCCAAGGTGGACGGATCACCTAAGGTCAGGAGTTTGAGACCAGCCTGGACAACACAGTGAAACCTCATCTCTACTAAAAATACAAAAATCAGCCAGGCCTGGTGCCAGGCACCTGTAATCCCAGCTACTAGAGAGACTGAGGCAGGAGAATCCCTTGAACCTGGGAGGCAGAGGATGCAGTGAGCTGAGATTGCACCACAGCACTCCAGCCTAGACGACAGAGTGAGACCGTGTCTCAAAGAAAAAAAAAAAAGGCCGGGCGCGGTGGCTCAAGCCTGTAATCCCAGCACTTTGGGAGGCCGAGATGGGTGGATCACGAGGGCAGGAGATCGAGACCATCCTGGCTAACACAGTGAAACCCCATCTCTACTAAAAAAATACAAAAAAACTAGCCAGGCAAGGTGGTGGGCACCTGTAGTCCGGGCTACTTGGGAGGCTGAGGCAAGAGAATGGCGTAAACCCGGGAGACAGAGCTTGCAGTGAGCTGAGATCTGGCCACTGCACTCCAGCCTGGGTGACAGAGCGAGACTCTGTCTCAAAAAAAAAAAAAAAAAGTAGAAGAACCTGGTAGTTTGTGTGCCCCTCTTCCTCCTACCTCTCCCTACTTGCAGGCGAGGCGAGGCAGAAGGCAGGGAGCTCTGGGAAGACTCCTTTGCCCATTTCTGTTCTGGTAATTGGGGGGGTCAATGGGGTTAATAAGCTAGAGGTTATACCATGGAGAGTTTTTAGAAGAAATGTATCTAATTATCAAATTTAAACTATTCACGCTGAAGTGCCACTTATTAATGTGAGGCTGGATGCAGTGGCGCATGCCTGTAATCCCAGCACTTTGGGAGGCCAAGGAGGGTGGATTTCTTGAGGCCAGGAGTTGGAGACAAGCCTGGCCAACACGGCAAAACCCCACCTCTACTAAAAATACAAAAATTAGCTGGGTGTGGTGGTGTGTGCCTATAGTCCCAGCTACTGTGGAGGCTGAGGCAGGAAAATCACTTGAACCCAGGATGCAGAGGTTGCAGTGAGCCAAGATCATGCCACTGGACTCCAGCCTGGGTAACAGAGCAAGACTCCATCTCAAACAAAACAAAACAAAACAAAAAAACAGAAAACACAATGTGGGCCATGCCCTACCTCTCTGGCTTCCTTTCCTGGTTTGCAGCATAAGGACTCTGTTCCTGGTATCCTGGAATGCGGCTTCCCACTCTGTGCTCTTGTGCCTATCTGGAAGCCCTTCCACCTCTTGCACTGTGCTAGCCATTCTGCAAGACTTTCAGGGCTACCTCCTTTGGGAGGCATTGCCCCTCCCAACAGCAAGTCAGTTTTTGTTTCTTTGTTTTGTTTTTGAGACAGGGTCTCCTCTGTCACCTAGGCTGGGTGCAGTGGTACAATCTTGGCTCACTGTAGCCTCAATTTCCCAGGCTCAAGTGATTCGCCCACTCAACTTCCAGAGTACCTGGGACCACAGGCGTGTGCCACCATGCAGCGCTAATTTTTTTTTTTTTTTTTTTTTTGGTAGAGGCAGGATTTCACCATGTTGGCCAGGCTGGTCTCAAACTCCTGAGCTCACGCAATCTGCCCACCTCAACTTCCCAAAGTGCTGGGATTACAGGTGTGAGCCACTGCACCCAGCTAACAAATCAGTTTATAGATTCTTATCATCATATGCTTGTTTCCATCAGGACAATGGAGAGAACACAGGAAGCTAGGGGATTTTAGTAAACTTTCTAAAGCTGCTTTATCAGATGCATAAAAAGCAACTGATGAACATTTAAAAGTTGGCCTATTTTGTTAATTTGCAGACTTCCGTAGTGCCTGTGATTGTCCCTTGGACATCTGATGAACATAGTGTAATACCTCCACAGTTTCCATTTTTACTCAATTTTCTTTATCAAGACTTGTGTTAATGGCTAGGCCCGTGGCTCATGCCTGTAATCCCAGCACTTTGGGAGGCCGAGGCAGGTGGATCACTTAAGGTCAGGAGTTCAAGACCAGCCTGGTCAACATGGTGAAACCCTATTTCTACTAGGACTACAAAAATTAGCCGGGTGTGGTGGCGCATGCCTGTAATCCCAGCTAGTCAGGAGGCTGAGGCAGGAGCATTGCTTGAACCCAGGAGGCAGAGGTTACAGTGAGCCAAGATGACACCATTGCACTCCAGCCTGGGCAACAAGAGCAAAACTCTGTCTCAAAAACAAAACAAAACAAAAACTTGTGTTAATGTGTTCCTTTTTCAGTGAACTTCGTATTTTGCTGAGCATTTATTTTTATATAAAGCAAGCTTTGGATTGCAGATTTCTATGTGGGAAAGTCATCTTCTTCATCCTAGCAGAAACTTCAGGTGAGACCAGTAGAGAACAGTAAGGGAGAAAGGCACACTGGAAGTCATGTGAATCAAGACTGGAGATTAATGGGGGAAAGAGAAGGTGTAGCCAGACACCTCTGCACTTCTATTACAGAAATGAAGGAAATGTCATTCCTCAATCCTTAAATTCCAGACATATACTAAACTGCTTAAATTATGCAGTGTTGATCATACAACCTCACAAGAGTGAGTATTCAGTGGATCCATTTGATGTAGAAACTAAAAACAAATCCAAAAGAGACAGAGAGCCAGATAAACAGACTGATGCAATGCCTCAGTTAGAAGCACAGATTTTTTACTTTTTTTTTTTTTTTTTGAGACAGTCTTGCTCTGTCCCCAGGATGGAGTACAGTGGCGCGATCTCGGCTCACCACAATCTCCGCCTCCCAGGTTCAACCGATTCTCCTGCCTCAGCCTCCCAAGTAGCTGGGATTACAGGTGTGCACCTCCTCACCCAGCTAATTTTTTGTATTTCTAGTAGAGACAGGGTTTCACCATGTTGGCCAGAATGGTCTCAATCTCCTGACCTCGTGATCCACCTGCCTTGGCCTCCCAAAGTGCTAGGATTACAGGCATGAGCCACCGTGCCCAGCAAGAAGCACAGATTTTTAAAAGGGAAAGCTTGGTGTCAGGGCTCATGCCTGTAATCCCAGCGCTTTGAGACGCTGAGGTGAGTGGATCACTTGAGCCCAGGAATTCAAGACCAGCCTGGGCAACACGGCAAGAACCCATCTCTACAAAAAAAAAAAAAAGAAAAAACAAAACATTAGCTGGGCATGCTGGTATGCACCTGTAGTCCTAGTCCCAGCAACTGGGAGGCTGAACAGGAGGATCCCTTGAGCCCTGGAGGTCAAGGCTGCAGTGAGCTGTGACCGTGCCACTGCACTCCAGCCTGGGTGGCAGAGCTAGACTCCATCTCAAAAATAAAAAAATTAAAAGTGGCAGCACAAGTCTGTGAAGTTTATGTATCACAGTAAGAACCAAGGCAATTCTTCAAGAGCAGGGATTCTTTTTCACCTTTATTTTTCCTATGAGTTCTTATTAGTAACTATTCTTCCTCCAAGAAGGGCTTACAGGTCACTTTGTCGCAATTTTCCTACCAGGCAGGATACCCAAATTAAAATCCCTCATCTCCAGAAAAAAATGTAAATTAATAAATATTGAATAACTGCAGACTAGAAAAAACAAATAAAATCTCCGATCTGCTTTTATCATTTATATAATCATGAATGAGGAGCTGGTTCAGTAACACTGATAAAATGTAGCTAATATATCACATGACTAAAGACAAATCTTTCATCTAGACAAATTTAGACAAATCTAAATGACTAAAGAAAGTCGGTGCTTTCCCAGGGCATTTTCTCCATTAAATACACCGTGCTGTCTACAACCAGAAAGTCACAGTTGCTACGACTTCAACACAACATTCCTGGACCAAATGATCTTCTTCTGAGGTTCCATCCCAAAATTAAGCTCTCTCATCCCATAAATTATATCCAGGAGTAAAAACTCTTCATAAAAGATTAATCAAGAGACCGTAATCCAGACAACTTGAGTCATCATAAAGATTTCTGGAAATATTTTTAAAAATGTATATAACATGTTTAGGATTACTTTATCTTCATTTTCCTTGTTGGTAATTTAATATAATCTTTTGAAAACTCCAATTTCATTCTCAAAGAAAAAAATCTGAAAGACATTGTAAGTAAAGACAAACCTAACTTTAAAAAAAATTTCAAAAACCCATGTTCAGAAACACTATAACAAATGTTAATTGTAGAATGCTGGTAATTGAATTAGATGTTGAATATCTTACTGAAATCAACTCTTTACATTCCGAAGTTTAAAGCATTTAAATATGGGTTGGAAATGTCTGCCTACTGAAGAATATTTCTACATCTATAAATAACATTATTGTTTTTCCAAGCTATATTCTTTTAACTTCCTGAATTGAACCCTAGTTTTGAATTTTTCAAAAATATTATTTGTACGACAAAACTTGAAAACCTAATTTTCTTATTGAAGAATAAAAGACAAGCAATAACACAGTAAGAATGGAGACCGTGTTTTTAATTCACTGTTACACACTGCCATCTAGCAGGAAGCGAGCAAGAGTTATCATAAGTTTCAAAACTGGAACAGACCTGAATGATCACCTGAGGCTACCCACTGTCTCTGGCTTCTGCTTACTCAGAAGAAAGTTTTTTTTAAAAGAGACTAGGGTGCTGCTAGATTGGAGATTGTGAAACTTCAGTGTTCAAAGAGCTCAGCTGCTTATTCAATGCCTGAAAGGCCTCCATTTGAGACTACAGCAGACGAGGGAGAAATCCTGCCGTAGTTGTAGTGTGACGTTACTAACAACCCCAAGATTGGTCGTTGAGTTTCCTGAGTGTCTCATTGGAAAGAAGGATGTACAAAGGGAATAAAGTCCTTAAAGCCAACTTGCCTTATTCAAAACGGTGGCCAGTCAGAGCTGCATGCATTCCACAAATGAAATTAACAATTCAAGTCATTTCATGCATAAAACACATAAAACTATTATTGCAGGGAGCTGCAGCAGAGAGCAGGGGACAGACTGTTGGGGCCGTGGTGTTAAGAAAAAGTCATTTTGTGTGACGTCTGCTTTATTTTAAAGAATCATTTAAAAATCCCCAGAAAAATGTCATAAAATCACAGCATGGTTATTTCTATAGTTTACACAAAATGAGCTCTGTTCTGAGGGTACTAATCGGGAGCAAAACACTTAACACATGGCTTGCAAATGGAATAACCCAGGCCTGCGGTTGCCGGTGCTTTCCCGGGGCATTTTCTCCGTTAAATACACTGCGCTCTCTGCAACTAAAAAGTCACAGTTGCTACGACTTTAACACAACATTCCTGCAACAAGTGATTCTCTGGGAAGACCTGGGGGAGAACAAGGCAATTTGCGCCCCGCAAAGGCAGATTAGGTTCTGGAATGGATGGCCGCGGGCCTGGGTAGGAGGCCGATCGGGGCACGGGGGGAGGCGTCGGGACCCCGCGCTCCTCCTCCGGGCTCCAGCGGAGGCTCCGGCCCGGCACCCGCTTCCCGCCTGGTGGATCAGGCTTCAATCTCAGGCAGTGGCTCTGCCTATGCACCACTAAGTCCCCAAAACAGACTTGGATTATTTTGCATACACCACTTCGTCTCTTACACGCACCCCCTGCTCGGCACAGAGAGGGAGTTTCCTTAGGCTGTGACTCCCGGAGGTAGTGTCCCAGCTTCCGTGGGACCGGAAAAGCGTCTTTCTGTGTCTCAGCATCAAGACCCTGCTCCCACCAAGCGACCGCCGCGGCTGGAGGAGATGCGGCGCTCGCACTCACCTGGCGCGGAGCATGGTTCGCCCTGCGGACCGCAGAGCCACTTCCTTTCTCTCTATGAGCCCCAGCCTGGGCCCCGGGAAGACCCGGAGAGCCGATCAGGAGCGGCGGAGGCCGCGCGGGCAAGCTCGGGGCGCGTTCCGGCGGAGTCACCTGGATCCGGGTTTTCACCCGTGCCCTGTTCACAAGCTCGTGGGACCTGGGTTCTAAGAACACTGGGCCGCCCCCTGCTGGTCATCGTGGTTCGCAGTCCGCCTAAGGCCATGGTCCTCTGGAAAGTTCTCGGGAAGGCTGCGGGGGCCCTCTTCTTCAAGACACAGGAAACTCTCCGTTTCTCCAACTGGACTAGGACTGGAGCGCATTCAAAGTCACCTATTCAGGCCAGGCTCACACATGTAATCTCAGCACTTTGGGAGGCCGAGGCGGGCGGATAGCTTGAGCCCAGGAGTTCGAGACTAGCCTGAGCAACATAGCGGGACCCTGTCTATACAAAAAACACAAAAGTTAGCCAAGTGTGGTGGCCGTGCCTGTAGTCCCAGCTACTGGGAGCCTGAGGTGGGAGGATCTCTTGAACCCAGGAAGTAAATGCTGCAGTTAACAGAGATCAAGCTACTGCACTCCGGCCTGGGCAACAGAGCAAGACTGTCTACAAAAATAAATAAAATAATAATTTTTAAAAAGGTGAAAGTTATTTCTTAAGAAAATCAAGAGCTTTACATGTTTTCTAAGGCTGGGCACCATTTCTGGCAGTATTTGGTAGATGGAACAGAACGATCATTTAGTTTGTACTGGTTGCTATGGTGTAAATGTTTGTGCTCCACGCCAAATTCATATGTGAATTTCGTGCCTTTGTAGCCTTTATAAATTTACAAAAGTATTGTGTCTTTATCAAAGAGACCAGAGAGAGCTTCTGCCATGTGAGGACACATAGAGGGTCCCTTGTATGAGGCACAGACGCTAATGGATGAAGAATCTGCCAGGGCGTTGATCTTGGACTTCCCAGCCTCCAGACTGGGAGCAATGGCATTCTGTTGTTTATGTGTTACCCAAACTAAGGTATGTTGTGATAGTAGCCCAAACGGACTAGACACTGGTAAAGGAAAGCTAATTGACTTCTATTTTGCCCTAGTCTAGGAACTAATAAACATAAGGAGGTAATTCAACACTTTGGGAGGGCTGGGTCTAGGGCAAGGCAAGTGAGGCACTTAGGGCTCAAAGTCTGAGGAGGCGCTGACTCTGGGTGTCCTGCGGTGCTGGGTGCACTGCAGAAGCCTGAGGGTGATTTGCTGTTTCAGGCCTGCCTCCCCCTGGTCCAGACCCTGCAGAGCTCCAGTGCCAAGCAACTCAACTTTTCTATAAAAACAGGTTGATAATAATGGTGTCCACGTCTAAAAAATATCAAACACACAGAAAAGATTGATAAATTTAGATATGATTAAAAGTAAGAGACTCTGTTCATCAAAAGACACCGTTAAGAAAGTAAGAAATGGGTGCAGTGGCTCACACTCACTCAGCACTTTGGTAGGCTGAGGTGGGAGGATCACTTGAGCCCAGGAGTTGGAGACTAGCCTGGACAACATAGGGAGACCACATCTCTACAAAAAATTTTTTTAAATTAGCCAGGTGTGGTGGTGCACTCCTGTGGTTTCAGCTACTCAGGAGGCTGAGGTGGGAGGATTGTTTGAGCCTGGGAGGTCAAGGCTGCAGTGAGTCAGGATTGTGCTACTGCAATCCAGCCTGGGCGACAGGGTTAGATCCTGTCTCAAGAAAGAAAAAGAATGAAAAATGATCTACAGAATGAGAGAAGGTATTTTTGATATATTTTATCTAACAATGAATTTAGAATATAACAAGAACTCCTAAAAGCAATAAGAAAGAAAAACAATCACTAAGTACAGCACTTCACCAAAGAGGAATCCAAATAGCCAGGCAGTACGTGAAAAGATGCTTAATGTTTTTAGTCATTAAGGAAATGTAAATGAACACGATGATGATATATACTACACATTCACTAAAATGGCTACAGGTTTTAAAACTGACAAGATAACACAAGGACAAAGCCGTGAAGCACATAGAACTGTTATGCACTATTGTTGGGGGTGCAGTTGTGACAGCCACTTTGGAAAATCGTCTGTTCCTATTTAGTAGAACTGAATATATACGTTATGACCCAGAAATTCCTAGGTATAGGCCTAATACACATACCTATATATGAACATCAAAAAGCATGTATACTGGGCCATAAAACATACCTCGGCCGGGCGCAGTGGCTTATGCCTGTAATCTCAGCACTTTGGGAGGCCAAGGAGCGTGGATCACCTGAGGTTGGGAGTGCAAGACCAGCCTGACCAACATGGAGAAATCCCGTCTCTACTAAAAATGCAAAAAAGTTAGCCAGGCATACTGGTGGGCGCCTATAATCCCAGCTACTTGGGAGGCTGAGGCAGGAGAATCACTTGAACCCAGGAGGAGGAGGTTACAGTGAGCCAAGATCGTGCCATTGCACTCCAGCCTGGGCGACAAGAGCGAAACTCAATCTGAAAAAAAAAAAAAAAAGGCACACACCTCAACAAATTTCAAAGAATGGTCATCATACAAAGCATGCTATCAGACCACAAAGGAATTAAAACAGAAACCAGTAACTAAATGATAACTGGAAAATCTCCACATACATGGACATAAAAACAACACACTTCTTTATAGCACATGGATCAAAGAAGAAAACTCGGCCGGGTGTGGTGGTTCATGCTTGTAAGATATGCCACCAGATAACCGCAGATATGTGAGCAAGCCCAAGTCAGCAGACTACCCACCTGACTCAGAGAAACACAAACACTAATAAATGCTTACTGTTTAAGCCACTGAGTTTCAGAAGCGTGTGTTATACAGCAGTAGCTAACTGATACAGAAATTGGCATCTATGGCCTTATGCAGTGTTTCATGCCTTTGGGAGGCTGAGGTGAGCGGATCACGAGGTAAGGAGATGGAGACCATCCTGGCCAACATGGTGAAACCCCATCTCTACTAAAAATACAAAAATTATCTGTGTGTGGTGGTGTGCACCTGTAATCCCAGCTATTCGGGAGGCTGAGGCAAGAGAATCACTTGAACCCAGGAGGTGGAGATTGCAATGAGCCGAGATCATGCCACTGCACTCCAGCCTGGCGACAGAGCAAGACTCCATCTTAAACAAAAAACAAACAAACAAAAAAAGAAATTGCCATCTAGAAATGGGATGCTGTTTAACAAAAGCCTAAAATATGTGGCATTGGTTTAGGGAGTAAGTGCTGGGCAACAGTGAAAAAGCAAGAAGCATGCTTGTGTTTGACAGATCCGATGCACTTACTGTCTGCTGCCACGCAGCAGAAAACAGTCTGTTTCCATTACAGATGCAAAAAGAAAAAAAAAAGTGCCATGCTCTCTGTCGGATTGTGGCACCCAAGATTGAGTGGGGGAAATACAGGAGAAAATCATGGTAATAAAGGGAAAAACATGGACAGAGAATTTTTGCAACTCAGAAGTAATCTTGTAAATAGCAAAGAGCCTGTTTTACTCCAAAATGAATTTAAAATGTGAGGGTTTTCTTAAGGTGCTAAGAAAACTGCTATAGCAAACTGGAAAAATGATGACATGTTAGGTAGCAGCAAAATACTTGGTAAAACTATTACCTATAACAACTCACAAGATATAAAACATACTTAATGTGTAGGCCTTGATAAAATGATTTCCAGGCAGAATGCTAAATGTGTTAGTTGGTGGTGTCTGTTAGCTGCATATTGTAAGGACTGCCAGAAAGAAATAAGAGAAGTAAGGGGAAAGGGCTGCTGTACAGAATTTAGAGGAACTATCAAGAGATTAAAATTGAGCAGACTGGAAAATAAACCCTGTTCTTATCTCCAAACCCCAGCCAGTAAAAGATCCTCAAGATGAGGCTGGAAGATCTTTTGTTAAGACCTCTAAAAGAGTTAAGTTGGTACTAATGGATCTTTTCAGTTAAACAAAAGAGCCAATAAGAATCATAAAAGTGTCGGCCAGGCGCGGTGGCTCACGCCTGTAATCCCAGCACTTTGGGAGGCTGAGGCTGGCGGATCACAAGGTCAGGAGATCGAGACTATCCTGACTAACAGGGTGAAACCCCATCTCTACTAAAAATACAAAAAAGCCGGGCGTGGTGGCGGGCGCCTGTAGTCCCAGCTACT
>NW_012118710.1:9596033-9600719 GCF_000951035.1 Colobus angolensis palliatus | reverse complement strand
GAAACCCCATCTCTACTAAAAATACAAAAAAGCCGGGCGTGGTGGCGGGCGCCTGTAGTCCCAGCTACTGGGGAGGCTGAGGCAGGAGAATGGCGTGAACCCGGAAGGCGGAGCTTGCAGTGAGCCAAGATCGGCCACTGCACTCCAGCCTGGACGACACAGCAAGACTCCATCTCAAAAAACAAAATGAAAAATAAAAGAATCTTAAAAATGTCTTCTCTTAGCTGCCAGTTACACTCAAAGTAATCGCAATTAAGTCTGGAAAGAAGTTTCTCTAAAAAAAATATGATGTATATAGCTTTTGACCAGTGGAGTAGACTGAAACCAGACTCAACATAGAAAGTTCACAAAGTTTCAAAAGTTTTACATAGCAAACGTGTTTTGACCAGGCACAGTGGCTCACACCTGTAATCCCAGCACTTTAGGAGGCCGAAGTGAGCGGGTTGTTTGAGGTCAGGAGTTTGAGACAAGCCTGGCCAACATGGTGAAACCCCGTCTCTACCAAAAATACAAAAATTAGCCAGGTGTGGTGGCACACACTCATAATCCCAGCTACGTGGGAGGCTGAGGCATGACGACTGCTTGAACCTGGGAGGCGGAGGTTGCAGTGAACTAAGACTGCACCACTGTAGTCTAACCTGGGTGACAGAGTGAGAACCTCTCTCAAAAAAAAAAAATGGTTTCTGAGCCCCCAAGGTTCTGTGAGCAAGATACAGACTGAGAAGGGCACTCAGCTGCCAACAGGAGTCATGTCTTCCTAAGAATCCACAAGGCATAACGGAAAAAAACGGTGCTTCAGAGAATCAATCCAAGCGCTTTGGTGAACCAGGTGTCAGGGAGCCATTCCTAGAAAGCAAAACTGGGCCCTAATCACAGAATGTTTCCTGTCCCTGGAGAAGAGGGACATGACAACATTTGCCGGGTGGAATTTCAGTATTGCATGGAGCAGTGACTGCTGTGTGCTTACTGCTGAGTACTGTTATGCCCAGACCGTTTATTCCCCAGAGAAGACCACCAGAGTCCGGAGTCAAAGCCAAACGGCAAGGATCTTTATTGCAGGTTGGAACCTGGAACTCTCACGCTGGTCGTGCAACGAGCGGAAGAGCTCCCCAACTGGGCTCAGGACAGCGTTATATAGTCAGGGGTAAACAGGCACAGAGTCATAGGGGATTTTGTACAAATCAGACGTATGATTGGCTGACATTTGAACAAGGCAACTTGGCTGATTATGATTGGTTCCCGCCATTTCTGATATTTCAGTTACTCTTTTGAAACACTGGTGACGTTTATCAGGGGCTTGCAGGGCAGGGCTCGTTTACCTGGTCTGTTCTGGTTTCTGGTTTCCTGGAATTGTTTGTCCGAGTTAGTCCTGGGGGTTGTTTTTCAACCTTGCCCTATTTCACTTTGTTGCTAGGTTTAGCAATGGGGTGGGTACACACTTTACAAAAGGCTTTGACGTGAAATATTCTTGTGGTATGCCCTTTCAGTACTAACAACTCTAACTGAATGTCTAGTGAGCAAATGAAAATCAGTGTGTTCAGGCTGGACATGGTGGCTCATGCCTATAATCCTAGCACTTTCAGAGGTTGAGGCCAGAGGACTGTTTGAGCCCAGGAGTTTGAGACCAGCCTGGGCCACGTAGCAAGACCCTGTCTCTACAGAAGATTTTAAAAATGTACTGGGCATGGTGCTACCGACCTGTAGTCCCAGCTATTCAGAAGCTGAGGCAGGAGGATCGCTTCAGCCCAGGTGTTTGAGGCTGCAATGAGCTATGATTGTATCCTCCAGCCTGGGAAACAGAACAAGATCCTGTCTTTAAAAAAGTAAAGTAACATGTCCAAAATTCAACTCTCACCACCTGTAAAATCTGCTCCTTCAGTTGGGCATGGTGGATCCCAGCACTCTCGGAGGCCAAAGCGGGTGGATTATTTGAGGTTAGGAGTTTGAGATCAGCCTGGCCAACCTGGCAAAAACCCATCTCTACTAAAAAATTAAAAAATTAGCCAGGTGTGGTGGTGCATGCCTGTAGTCCCAGCTACTGAGGAGGCTGAGGCAGGAGAATCACTTGAACCCAGGAGGGAGGTGGAGGTTGCAGTGAGCTGAGATAGCACCACTGCACTCCACTCTGGGTGATAGAGTAAGACTCTGTCTCAAAAAAAAAAGAAAAAAGAAAGAAAGAAAAGAAAAGAAAAGAAAACAAGTAGAGGGAGGCTGCTGACTTTCTATGGGCAGCTTCAGTTCTTGCATTCCCCCTGTTTCTAAGAGGGTACAAATTGTTTCAGAGCACTGCTTCTCAAATACAAGTTCTTGCACTGCTAATGTGTCTGGCACTATCTAATATGTGAATCATCTGGGAGCTCTATTCCTTGAGTTTCTGATGCAGCATTTCTGATGTTATCAATGAAATCTGTATTGTTAATCAGTTCACAATTTGTTTCTGATGTTTGAACATAACCAAGTTCGAAAGTCATTCCTCTAGATTGTTTTCTCATCACCTCTTTCCTATTTCCCATTTTTTTTTTTTTTTAGATGGGAGTCTTGCTGTGTCACCCAACCTGGAGTTAGTGGTGCAATCTCGGCTCACTGCAACTGCCACCTCCCAGGTTCAAGCAATTCTCCTGTCTCAGCCTCCCGAGTAGCTGGGATTACAGGTGCCTGCCACCACACCCAACCAATTTTTGTATTTTTAGTAGAGACGGGGTTTCACCATGTTGGCCAGGCTGGCCTCGAACTCTTGACCTCAAGTGATCTGCCCACCTCAGCCTCCCAAAGTGCTGGGATTACAGGCATGAGCCACTGCGCTCACCCAAATATTTCCCTTCTAACATGGAATAAAAAGATAGATGAAGTAGATAAAGGAGTGAAGATGTGGTACATAAAATGCTAGTTTACTTTTTTCCACATCCTGGTCTATGTTCTGTGATAAATATACAGTTATCTAATGAACAAAGAATCACAAATATGCTCTACCTCAGGGTCTGAGAGTCCTCATCTTCCATCCCCTTCCATCTCAGTATTTCTTCATCTGTGAACAAGATGTGAGGCAAATGTAAAACAAATAGCAGCAGATATTCCCCGTTGCATCTTTTTTATGAGCAAAAGCAAATATTGAATCACTTAAGGAATATTCATGGAGAGGCAGGTAAAACATGCTTCATTCACCGCTGCAAAACTCTGAATGATCGAGCTCATTGGCAAGAGAGGAAGCTGCAGAAATTACCCTCCCCATAGGACTTCTAAAAAAAAGTTATTGTTTACATTTTATGTATTTGTGTTTTTAAATTGATATATCATAGTTACATATATTTTGGGGGTACATGTAATATTTTGATACATGTATACAATGTGTAATGATGAAATTAGAGTGATAGAGGTATCCATCACTTCAAACATTTATCTTTTCTTTGTGTTGGAAACATTCTAATTCTTCTCTTCTAGCTATTTTGAAATATGCGATAAATTATTGTTAACTATAATTTCCCTACTGTGTTATCGAATACCAGACTTTATCCTTCTATCTAAGTGTATTTTTGTACTCATTAACCAACTTCTCTTCCTCCTACTCCTCTCCATAGGACTTACGATCATTGTGTTGAAATCAAGATCATTCAGCTCCAACAATTTTCTTTCCTTTCCTCCTTTGCAGTTCTAGCTGCTTGATTATTATTTTGGCAACCTAAAAAGCACATTAATAAAGCAATGCTAGACCAAAAGAACCCTGAAAGTTAATAAAGAAAAATAAGAAAGAAAAAACAAAATAAAGATGCTAGACCTCTGATAATGCTCCCATTTCTTCCAGCTAGTCATTACATTTAAAGAGACAGGGTTTTTGTTGTTGTTGTTGTTGTTTTATGAGATAGAGTCTCGCTCTGTCACCCAGGCTGGAGGGCAGTGGCGCGATCTGGGCTCACAGCAAGCTCCGCCTCCTGAGTTCAGGCAATTCGCCTGCCTCAGCCTCCCAAGTAGCTGGGATTATAGGCGCCCATCACCAGGCCCAGGTTTTGTTTTGTTTTTGTTTTTTTACTAGAGACGGGGTCAACCACCATGCTGGTTAATTTTTGTATTTTTAATAGAGATGGGGTTTCACCATGTTGGCCAGGCTGGTCTTGAACTCCTGACCTCGGGTGATCCACCTGCCTCAGCTTCCCAAAATGCCGATTACAGGCGAGAGCCACCAAGCCCAGCCTATTTATTGATTATATGATAAATACGGAGTGGATTACTTATGCCTCCCTTTTTTAGACCATATGGAGTAACTTCCTGATGTTGCCACAGCATTTGTGGCGCTCGTGAGAGTGTAGCAGTGAGGACGGCCAGAGGTCAAACTCGTTGCCATCTTGGTTTTGGTGGGTCTTGACTGGCTTCTTTACTGCAACCTGTTTTATCAGCAACATCCTTATGACCTGTATTATGTGCTGACCTCATCCTGTGATTTAGATGGCCTGACCCTTGGGAATGCAGCCTAGTAGATCTCAGCCTTATTTTACCCAGTCCCTATTCAAGATGGAGTTGCTCTGGTTCAAATGCCTCTGACAGTCTTTCTTTCCTTTCCTTTTTCTTTCTTTTTTTTTTTTTTTTTGAGACGAAGTTTTGCTTGTCACCCAGGCTGGAGTGCCATGGCACGATCTCGGCTTACTGCAACCTCTGCCTCCTGGGTTCAAGTGATTCTCCTGCCTCAGCCTCCCA
>NW_012118710.1:9581634-9595143 GCF_000951035.1 Colobus angolensis palliatus | reverse complement strand
ACATTTCGCAACACCGAGAGTCTCAGAGTTTCTCGAGATAGGTGAGGCTGGGCGTTCCGGAAGTGGTTTCCCGGAAGGAGCATGTCTGCGCCGCAATCCGGCCGGAAGTTGCACGCTGATCCACGGACACCATGCAGTCGGATGATGTGAGTCTCCTACTGTTGTTCTGTCACTCGGGGTTTGCGCGGGGAATTTTGCCCATTTTCGGACACTTAGAAAACGCCGACGCAAGGGGCCTGTTGCCTCGTGCCGCTCTGGATGCGAGGCTTCCGGAACCCCGATTTTCCAACATGGGTTCTCACGCGTGTCTCGCAGGGGTCTCCTGCCCGCTGCCCCGGCCGGGTTGTGAGCACAGGACTCCGTCACCTCATCCCATGGGGTCGATGTGTCCCGTCTTTCGTGCCTACCAATGCAGGACGTCGCGCCATGCTGTCAGCTGTCAGCTCCGGACTTGGGGTCGGGGGCGGCAGGGGATTTGGCGAAGCTGACTCCAAGTTTAAGCGTCCTTCTCATCCATGCGCGCGTTACTCTTCCACCTGCGTTTCCTGTGTTAGGCTTTTCTTTGCATTTGCTCTACTTCTGCCTAAGTCATAATTTCAGAAGTATCCTAGATTCATTCATTGAGTGTTTTGTTGGAGAAATGCTTAAGTGCTTACAGTGTGCCAGACATTGTGGTAATTATTGAGGATTTGGTTAACCAGAAAAAATGCCCCACCTCTCCTGGAACACTGGTGGGGGAGACACAGTAAACAAGTGAATAAATAAATTAACAATTACACTGTATAATCGTACTATGAAAGAAAGACCAGGGATGATGAAGGATACTTCAGATAGGGGTACTCAGGGAAGGTTTCTCTGAACAGAAGATGTTTGAGTTGAGATCTAAAAGATAAGAATAAGCCAGTTACTGAGGAGCTGAGGAAAAAGCAGGCAGTAGGAACACTAAAGTACAAAGAGTTGAAGATATGAGAGAATGAATATAAGGATCATCAAAGTGACATGTAAGAGAGGTAATGAAATTAGATATGCTTGCCAGGGAGAGGTCATGTAGAGTGTTGTAGGAAGTGTTTTTAGGCCTTTTAATGATCTATGTTTGTGAAAAGTTGTCTGGTTGCTGCGTGAAGGACTTTTGGAGAGAATAAATGAAAGCAGGGTGACTAGGGTATGAGGAAGGTTGCTTCAAGCCAAATGCAGTGGCTCATGTCTGTAATTCCAACACTTTGGGAGGCTGGGGCTGGAGGATCGCTTGAGGCCTGGAGTTCGATTCCAGCCTAGGCAACAAAGTGAGACTCCATCTCTACAAAAAATAAAAAATTCGCCGGGCGTGGTGGTGCTCGCCTGAGGTCCCAGTTATTTCGAAGGCTGAGACAGAAGGACTACTTGAGCCCAAGAGTCCGAGGCTGCAGTGAGCTATGATGGCGCCACTGCACTCCAGCCTGGGTGACAGAGAGACCCTGTCTCTGAAGTAAAATTTTTTAAAAAACTAAAGTAGTTTCACCTAAGGTAGTAATTTAATGGTGGAGATGAAAAGAAATTGATGAATTTGAGACCTGTTACGTCAGTATAACTGAGAAGACTTTGGTGATGGATTAAGTGAAGAAGAAAAGGAAGAAATCAAAGGATTTGAGATATAAATACACAGTTCAATGGTGATTTTATTTATTGAAGTGGGGGAACTCGGGAAGACTGTTCTTATGAGGGATGTGGAATTGAGAACTTCATGTGGATATGTTAATATTTATGTTGCCTTTTAGATATTGAAGTGGAGATGTCATATACAAATCTGGTGCTCAGGAAACAAGTCTGACCAGGAAATAACAATTTGGGAGTTATCTATTTATTTAAGTATCAGAGATGACACTTAAAGTCACAAGCCTAAAAGAGCTCCCTTATTCTTCTTTCCTGTTTCCTATCATCGCCCACCAGACACACCTATAAGATTCTCAAAGTATGTTTTATTCTTTTGCCCTCTTCATATTTTTCCTTTAACAGTGGTAAAGCTTTTTTTCCCCCAGTTCCTCAAGGCAGTGCACTCAAAGGCTGTCATACTCTTATGCATGCTATGTGGTCTTTAGACCTGCTATATTGTGATACTTTGTTTACATATCTTTCCCCCTAAGGAGATAGACAAAACTTTTCTTTCATTCAGTAAATACTTAAATGGCTACTGTGTGTCAGGACTTGGAGAGATCAGTGCCTTACATAAACTAAGTATATAATGCTGAATGAATAAAGAGCACATTAGTTATAGGAGGATAGCAGTAGATAGTTTTCTTTGCCCTCAATGAGATAAAATTATGGTATGTATATCTAAAAATCTAATACCTTGAAGCCTTTTTTTTTTTTTTTTTTTTTTTAAGATGGATTCTCACTCTGTCGCCCAGGCTGGAGTGCAGTGGCGTGATCCCAGCTCACTGCAACCTCTGCCTCCCGGGTTCAAGCGATTCTCCTGCCTCAGCCTCCCAAGTAGCTGGGATTACAGGCACCTGCCACCACACCCAACCAATTTTTGTATTAATAGAGATGGGGTTTCACCGTGTTGGCCAGGCTGGCCACAAACTCCCGACCTTAAGTGATCTGCCTGCCGTGGCACCCAAAGTGCTGGGATTACAAGTGTGAGCCACCGCGCCTGGCCCATGAAGGCTTTAATAATGGATAATGAACATAAGTAAAAAGGGAAAGTTATGAAGTATATATAATGTGATCTCACAGAGCATGTCCAAAAAAAACTGGAAAAATATTTACAAAATAGTAATGAAATTTTATCTCTGGGTAATGGAGTTATGATTATTGCTGATCTGTATTTAGCTTTTCTCTTAGAATCTGAGGGGTTTTTTTGTTTTTTGTTTTTTGTTTTTTTTTTGTGAAATGGAGTCTTGCTGTCGCCCAGGCTGGAGTGCAGTGGTACAATCTCTGCTCACTGCAAGCTCTGCCTCCTAGGTTCACGCCATTCTCCTTCCTGCCTCAGCCTCCCGAGAAGCTGGGACCACAGGCGCCTGTCACTATGCCCGGCTAATTTTTTGTATTTTTAGTAGAGATAGGGTTTCACCATGTTAACCAGGATGGTGTCGATCTCCTGACCTCGTGATCTGCCTGCCTTGGCCTCCCAAAATGCAGGGATTACAGGCATGAGCCACCGCGCCCAGTCTGGTTTTTGTTTGTTTGTTTTTTGTTTTCAGATGGAGTTTCACTCTTGTTGCCCAGGCTGGAGTGCAATGGCACAATCTTGGCTTACTGCAACCTCCGCCTCCTGGGTTCAAGCGATTCTCCTGCCGCCGCCTCCCAAGTAGCTGGGATTATAGGCATACGCCACCATGCCCAGCTAATTTTGCATTTTTAGTAGAGACAGGGTTTCTCCATGTTAATCAGGCTGGTCTCAAACTCCTGACCTCAGGTGATCCGCCCGCCTCAGCCTCCCAAAGTGCTGGGATTACAGGCGTGAGCCACTGTGCCCGGCCTTGCTGTTTGTATTTTAAAAAGTAAACAAGTCAGGCTATTTTACAAAACATTTCTTCCTCTCATTCCTGTCCTTGGGCATTGCCTTCTTGAATTAATATAGTATCTCTTGGGGCAGAGGATTTGAAATGGGCTTTTACTTTGTCTTGCAGGTTATCTGGGATACACTAGGAAACAAGCAATTTTGTTCCTTCAAAATAAGGTGAGTCTGGATTTACAACTTGATCAAAGATTCCTTCAGTTGCCTTTTTGGAAACCCATTTTATAATCTTTGTTTCTTTTTTCCCATTCTAGAACCAAGACTCAGAGCTTCTGCCGAAATGAATATAGCCTGACTGGACTGTGTAATCGGTCATCCTGTCCCCTGGCAAATAGTCAGTATGCCACTATTAAAGAAGAGAAAGGTAACTCCCCAGTTTTACTTCTAGAAGAACTGTCCACAGCTCTTATAGGGATGTTCTTGAGTCTCTGTAAATAACACTAAAGCTATTTTACTTTATCGTCAGGACAGTGCTACTTGTATATGAAGGTTATAGAACGAGCAGCTTTTCCTCGGCGTCTCTGGGAACGGGTAAGCCTTACAACAAAGCTACAGTGACCACTGATCAAGAGCCTCAATGCCACATGCTTGACCATGATGCCCAATTCCATGACCATATCTAGATTAAACTTTTGGGGCCATCCTCATTAGGCCATAGGTGTCACTGACAGTGAAAACCTAATGAATCATTTACACTTGCCCTTCAAACTTCCTTTTTCTGTTTGGTAGGTCCGGCTTAGTAAAAACTATGAGAAAGCACTGGAGCAAATAGATGAAAATCTGATTTACTGGCCCCGTTTCATTCGACACAAATGTAAGCAGAGATTCACCAAGATCACCCAATACCTAATTCGAATTAGAAAACTTACACTAAAGCGACAGTAAGTATTTGGGTCCTTCATTATTTTTAAATCTATCTTTTCGTAGAGCTTGTTTTGAAGTTGAGAAATTGTGAAACTTCAGGGCTTTCTATTCAACTTTGTGGAGTCTGTTATGATGTACTAAGAAGAAACTTTAGACTAAAGGTGTGTCCTTTGATATGGCAGGACTTTTAAAACAGTAGAATACAACTTGATTATCACCCTCCTTGTCTGAAAATCTTCCAGAAAATTTTCTTTTCTTTTTTTTTTTTTTTGAGACGGAGTCTCACTCTGTTGCCCAGGCTGGAATTTGCAGTGCCATGATCTCAGCTCACTGCAACCTCCACCTTCCCTGTTGAAGCAATCCTCCCACCTCAGCCTCCTGAGTAGGTGGGATTACAGGCATGGACCATCATGCCTGGCTAATTTTTTTTGTATTCTTAGTAGAGACGGGGTTTCACCATGTTGGCCAGGCTGGTCTAGAATTCCTGACCTCGAGTGATCCGCCTGCCTCAGCCCCCCAAAGTGCTGGGATTACAGGCATGAGCCACCATGCCCAGCCTTCAGAAAATTTCCTCTGTGACCCCTGAGGGAATCTTAACTTTAGACATTTGAAAATGATCTAAGACATGTGAATATACAGGACTGTAAGAACTTTACTCTGGATTCACTGAAAACTAATTTTTAAAAGTGATATGAAATCCCCAGAATTAACAGAATACCTTCTCTAGGACCGTTAGGCCCTAATGCTTTTTGATTGTAATCTACAGAGAATGCTAAAGATGATGTCAGACTTCGACAGAAAATTCTTTTTTCTTAGTTCACTGAAGTCTTAATTTTAGCCCTGAGAATCCCAAAATGCCTAAACAAAAGTGGCCAGATTAAAATATATGTAAAAATATGTGACTTTTTATAGCATTAAATTTCTAGAAGCATTTAGTGTATCTTGCTGTATTGAGCTGAGAGCTACAGCACCAATTCCAATCCTTTTTTCTTCTCTTCTTTAAAAAGGAACACAGCACATGATAATGGATTTTCTGATATATTTTCTTTCCCTTAGGAGGAAACTTGTTCCTTTGAGTAAGAAGGTGGAGCGTAGGGAGAAAAGAAGAGAGGTAACTTATTGTTGTGCTATTCATACCTTCTACATTTTCTTTCTGAGGGGCTCTTATAGATTCAGTCACCATCATGTGTGTAAACTGTTCAGGCCCTGGATAATGGTTCACTAATAGATAACTATTAGTTGCCTAAGATGTTTGATTTTTCATATTTTAAGATTATGATTTTCAGCACAAGTTAAAGTATGTGTGCTTTGGGGATATATGTAATGGAGAACAGAAAGAATCCACAACTCCTTTGTCTGAAATTCTTGTGGTCAAATATTTCAGAATTCAGAATTTTGATGTTGCCTATTTTACATACTACATAACATCTTTAGTAGATTTTGAGCATTCTAATCAAATGGAATTTCTGCAGTGAAATACAGTACAGCCATGCAGTGAGTAATAACATCATGGAAAATTGGGCATCCATCCCCTCAAGCATTTATGCGTTGTGTTACAAACAATTCGGTTATACTTACAGTTGTTTTACAATGTACAATTAAATTATTATTGACTATAGTCACCCTGTTGTGCTGCTACCAAATACTAGGTCTTATTCATTCTTCCTATTTTTTTAGTGGGGGGTACCCATTAATCATCCCTACCCCCATTACCCTACCCAGCCTCTGGTAACCATCCTACTGTGTATATCCATGATTTCAATTGTTTTGATTTTTCGATCCCACAAATAAGTGAGAATGTGCAATGATTGTCTTTCTGTGCCTGGCTTCTTTCACTTAACGTTATGACCTCCGGTTCCATCCATGTTGTTACAAATGACAGAATCTCATTCTTTTTAATGGCTGGATAGTACTCTATTGTGTATAAGTACCACATTTTCTTTATCCATTAATCTGTTGATGGACACTTAGGTTGCTTCCAAATTTTGGCTATCGTGAACAGACCTGTAACACACATGGAGTGTGGGTATCTCTTTGATATACTAATTTCCTTTTGGGTCTGTACCAAGAAGTGGGACTGCTAGATAGTATGGTAGCTCTAGTTTTAGTTTTTTGAGGAAGCTCCAAACTGTTGGAGCTCCATAGTGGTTGTACTAATTTACATTCCCACCAACAGTGTAAAAGGGTTCCCTTTCTCCACATCCTCTCTGGCATTTGTTATTGCCTGTCTTTTAAAGGATAAAAGCCATTTTAACTGGGGTGAGATATCTCGTTTTGATTTGCATTTCTCTGATGATCAATGATGTTGAACACCTTTTCATATGCCTGTTTGCCATTTGTATGTCTTCTTTTGAAAAACATCTATTCAGATCTTTTGCTTCCCTAATCCCTGCCCCCTGCCTTTTTTTTTTTTTTTGAGACCGGGTCTTACTGTGTTGTCCAGGTTGGAGTGCAATGGTGCGATGTTGGCTTACTGCAACCTCTGCCTCCTGGGCTCAAGTGATTCTTATGCCTCAGCCTCCCACATAGCTGGGACTACAGGTGCATGCCACCATGCCTGGCTAATTTTTGTATCTTTTGTAGAGATGGGGCTTCCGTATGTTGCCCATGCTGGCCTTGAACTCCTGGGCTCAAGCAGTCCACCCACTTCAGCCTCCCAAAGTGCT
Organism: Colobus angolensis palliatus; assembly: GCF_000951035.1. Lineage (NCBI taxonomy): Eukaryota > Metazoa > Chordata > Mammalia > Primates > Cercopithecidae > Colobus > Colobus angolensis. The sequence goes on along the minus strand of NW_012118710.1, from coordinate 9,588,117 downwards.
GGGATTACAGCTGTGAGCCACCGTGTCTGACCCTTTTGTCCACTTTTTAATCCAATAATTAGAATTTTTTCCTATAGAGTTGTTTTAGCTCCTTATATATTCTGGGGTTTTTTGTTTTGTTTTGTTTTGTTTTGTTTTTGAGATGGAGTCTCGCTCTGTCACCCAGGCTGGAGTGCTGTGGGGCAATCTCAGCTCACTGCAACCTCTGCCTCTGGGGTTCAAGCAATTCTTGTGCCTCAGCCTCCCAAGTACCTGGGATGCCAGGCGCCCAGCACCATGCCTAGTTGTTTGTTTTGTATTTTTAGTAGAGATGGGGTTTCGCCATGTTGGCCAGGCTGGTCTCAAACTCCTGACCTCAGGTGATCCTCCTGCCTTAGCCTTCCAAAGTGCTGGGATTACACTTCTGGCCTATATTCTGGTTATTAATCCCTTGTCAGGTGGATAGTTTGCCCCGTCAGTGGGTTGTCTCTTCACTTTGTTTCCTTTGCTGTGCAGAAGCTTTTTAACTTGATGTGATCCCATTTGTCCATTTTTGCTTTGGTTACCTGTGCTTGTGGGATATTAAGAAATTTTGCCCAGACCAATGACCTGGAGTTTTCTTGGTGTTTTCTTGTAGTTTTATAGTTGGAGGTCTTAGATTTTTTTAATCCATTTTGGTTTGATTTTTGTATATAGCACAACATAGGAGTCTAGTTTCATTTATCTACATGTGGATATTAGGTTTTTCCAGCACCATTTATTGAAGAGACTGTCTATTCCCCTGTGTATGTTCTTGGTACCTTTGTTGAAAATGAGTTCACTGTACGTGTGTGGATTTGTTTCTGGGTTCTCGATTCTGTTCCATTGGTCTCTGTGTCTGTTCTTACGCCATTACTATAGTGATTTGGTTGCTATAGTCCATAGTATAATTTGAAGTTTGGTAATGTGATTCCTCTTGGTTTTCTTTTTGGTTTTTTTGTTTGTTTGTTTCTGTTGTTTTGTTTGGGATAGCTTTAGCTATCCTAGATCTTTTGTGGTTTCATAAAAATTTTAGGATTGTTTTTTCTATTTCTGTGAAGAATGTCTTTGGTATTTTTCTTTTTTTTAATATTTATATTTGTCATTGGTATTTTGGTAGGGATAGCTTTTCTTTTGATTCTTCTGTCCCCATTAATCACAGAGTTATGTGTCTAAAATCTGTATCATTGGTCTGCAAACTTGTGCTCACCTCAATAAAATTTTTGAACATGTACTCCCCAATGTTATTTATAAATATTTTATTTTGAGACAGAGGTTCACTCTGTCTCTCAGGCTGGAATACTGTGATGCAATTTCAGCTCACTGCAACCTCCGCCTCCCAGATTCAAGTGATTCTTGTGCTTCAGCCTCCCAAGTAGCTGGGATTCCAGACATGCACCACCAGGCCCGGCTAATTTTTGTATTTTTTGTAGAGACGGGGTTTCACTGTTGGCCAGGCTGGTCTCAAACTCCCAACCTCAAGTGATTCACCCACCTCAGCCTCCCAAAGTGCTGGGATTATAGACTATACATGTTATTATACATATATACTTCCACTAATAACATGACGTGTATTGTAACTAATTGTGACGTAGTGAAACAAAAGTCTGGTTCTTAACTGAGTATGTTGTCTTGAAGGGCTGTCATAACTGAGGGATTGTAGAGAAGTGCATTGTCAATAGGTGGTCTAAAGTACTGTAATTCTTCATTATGCTCCATCAGTTATGGAGCAGCTTTTTTTCAAGTCCAGTTAGTGAGTTTTCATCTCCAGTTGTCAAACAGGTGTTCTTAAAACCTTTCGGAAGAAATTAATTTTTTCTGTTTTCACCAATTGAGTTTGTAAACCCTCTGAAAAATGTAGATTTGGAAGAGTTTTAAATGGATTACAATATTCTGTTTCCACATTTCTAAAGTGTGTGATTGCAGTTTTTATAGGAGACATGTTTTCAGCAGTGCCATATATAGATACAATCACTTTTCACAATGTTCACAGAACAAGCTTTTTTTCAAAAAACAATTGTCTTCCTCAAACTATTAAAATGTTGCCTTTGTCTGGAAGAAACAGATTAAGTGTATTTACTTTTAAAAACTTCTACTGGGTTACATAAAAAGATTGGCAAATTTGGAATATTGTTATTTTCGTGAAAAATGCATGGATCCTTTTTAGGTTCTACAACTCTCACTCTGTCACCCAGGCTGGAGTGCAGTGGTGCTATCTTGGCTCACCGCAACCTAAACCTCCTGGGTTCAAGCAATTCTTGTGCCTCAGCCTCCTGAGTAACTGGGATGACAGGCATATGCCACTCTGCCCGGCCAATTTTTTGTGTTTTTAGTAGAGACTGGGTTTCACCACATTGGCCAGGCTGGTCTTGATCTCCTGACCTCAGGTGATCTGTCCACCTTGGCCTCTCAAAGTGCTGGGATCACAGGCGTGGGTCACCTTGCCAGCCTGGTTCTACAACTTTTAAAAGCACTAACCCCTTAGATAACCAGCATACTTTTATAACTACTCTCTATCTTTGGCAGGATATTCAGTGTAATCTATGAATCCACTTAACTAAGCAAGCATAAACAGTTCAATAGTCGTCTAAATAAAAGACTGAGAGCACTACTTGCAAGCCCTATGTGCAGTATTCCTCCCTTGAGATATCTGGCTCACTGTATCTGACACACAACTATTTACTTTATAGACAGAGTCAAGGCACAGATGTCAGTGTACAAGAAAAGTAGTAATGATGTTTAATTTTTTTAAGGAAAAAGATAACGTGGAAGTGTTGAATATTTTCTTCCTACACTTCATTGGATACCCTTGAAGTGTAAGCACCCCACTCTAGAGAACAACACGGGACATCGCTGTAGCCTTTTAACTGATCCATGTGCCCTACACAGTTTTAGGTAATCATCCTAACATAACTTACAGGTATAACACTTTAAAACCCTCTATGACTTTTACTGTCAAATTAATGCACATCCTAGGCTACTGTGCGGTAGTACAGGTTGATGTCATGTATCATCTCCAATGAGAGAAAACTGGAGGAAGAGTTTTTTAACCTATTCTGTCACATGGACTCTAACATGATTTTAGAAAATGTAAACGAATGAAGATTTCTGTTCTCTTTTCTCAGCTTTTACAAAGTCTGGCTCCAGAGTTGCTAGATTATTTCTGAGACACTTAAATGTATATAGACCTACATGTTTTGTATCCGTCAAAGGCTTTGCTAGAATTTAATTTAGAATGTTGTTTACAAAACCATAGGAATTTCAAAATGGAAATGTCCTGAAGAAAGTTTACAAGAGAAAGAAGAAGAAATCTATCTGGTTGGAGAGGCAAAAGCCAGTAATAGCAAGGAGGGGAAATGATTACATTGTCTTTCTTATGAACAACTTCGTAGTTTCTTCCATTTTTATAAGATGAATAATGAGCACTGATGAATTAAATGGATTTGCTCTTTCCCCCTTATAGGAAAAGGCATTAATAGCTGCTCAGCTGGACAATGCTATTGAGAAGGAATTACTGGAGAGACTGAAACAGGATACGGTGAGAAAGCCATTAGCTTTGGGGTACTGAAATTTTAAGTGGTAGTATGTTGCTAAGACACATTGGGTTTTTTGGTTTTTTATTTTGAGATGGAGTCTTGCTTTGTCACCCAGGTTAGAGTGCAGTGGCACAATCTCGGCTCACTTCAAACCTCTGCCTCCCGAATTCAGTTCTCCTGCCTCAGCGTCCCGAGTAGCTGGGATTACAGGCACTGCCACCACGCCCAGCTAATTTTGTATTTTTAGTAGAGACGGGGTTTCACCATCTTGGCCAGGCTGGTCTTGAACTCCTGAGCCACCGCACCTGGCTGGGAAATGTTTTTTAACCTGATATGAAGATCTCCACTCGAATTTTATCCCTGGAATAAAATAAATCCATATCAGCGTGGCTTCCTTGTTTTAATTAATGCAAGCACATAAAATGCTTTGGTTACCCTTGATACTCCATTCACTATAAGAGACCTTTCCCTTTTTGCCATTATTCTCAACTCCATTCACCAAGACAACGATTCCAGATTTCTGTATAAAAGCCATGGAGTTTTGCTTCTCTTACATATTACCCTAGTCTTTTAAGGCTCTTTGAAATAAGTTTGTATTCTCTTTTTAAAAATGAGTGGTGTTTATACAGACAACATGACTAAAGTATGCTTTGTCCTTATTATTTCCCCTTGTCAGCAAAATTACATTTGTCCCAATGCATGGGTTTGATAGATGATTACATTTTAAATGATTTTAAAATGTAACTCCATAGAAGTTACCTATTTGATACTAACTACAGATGATTTAAATGTTCAAAAGAACATGCTTTTTTAAGACACTGCTGGCTTTACACTTAAAAATATTACTCATCGAATTAAGTATTCTGATTTAATCACTGAGGAAAAAATAATATTCTCCATAGACAGTGGAACTTCAAGTGTAATATCCAAAAGTAGTTAAAGCCAATCTGTGTTTATGATCTTCAGTATGGCGACATCTACAACTTCCCCATTCATGCCTTCGACAAGGCCCTGGAACAACAGGAGGCAGAGAGTGACTCTTCAGATGCTGAGGAAAAAGATGATGAAGATGATGATGAGGAAGTAAGTCTTGTTTTTGTTTTGCCAAACCTACTAGATACTATTTGTATATAACTGACAAACAGAATATCATCTTTAGTCCGCCAACCAAAAATGATATGTCGTCTTTTTTCTTTCACATGATTAATTTTGGTTTAGCACTGGTTGCTCTGTTCTTCAGGCTAACCAACAAACCATTAACAGTTTTAGTCTTAATTTATTGATCTTGTAAAATTGTTCCTGCAAGGTGACAAATTATAAAGCCTTTGCTGTCTGTATCTAGTTTTTAACCCTAATGAGGATGTTTTATTGCTAATAATTTAAATCAAGAATAAGAATGATCTGGTAGCCCTAAAATTTTTAAAATTCAGAAGCATTAAACTTAGGAAGAACTAAATTTTGGTTGCCTAGTGAATAGACTGTGGTTCTGATTTTGTTATTTTGTACTTACTTAGATGTCTTATGTGAATCTTCATTATATATTCTGAACCTAACAGTTACGTTTTATTTATAGGATGTGGGGAAAAGAGAATTTGTCGAAGATGATGAGGTAGATGAGAGTGACCTAAGTGACTTTGAGGTGAGCTTTATGGGTAAAAAGATTGTCCTTTGGCCTGCAGCAAAAAAAAACAGGGAGGTGGCCAGGCACAGTGGTTCACTCCTATAATCCCAGTACTTTGGGAGCCACAGTGGGAGGACTGCTTGAGCTCAGGAGTTAAAGACCAGCCTAAGTAACATAGTGAGACCTCATCTCTAAGGATGCCATGGAGCAATCTGGGCTCACTGCAACCTCAGCCTCCCGGGTTCAAGCAATTCTCCCTCAACCTCCCAAGTAGCTGGAATTACAGGCATGTGCCATTCCACCTGCCTAATTTTTTGTATTTTTAGTAGAGACGGGGTTTCACCATGCTGGCCAGGCTGGTCTAGAACTCCAGACCTCAGGTAAGCTGCCTGCCTCAGTCTCCCAAAGTGCTAAGATTATAGGCATGAGCCACTGTGCCTGGCCTAAACATTTTTAAAAATCATTGGCCAGGTGCAGTGGCTCATGCCTGTAATCCTAGCACTTTGGGAGGCCAAGGTGGGCTGATCACCTCGAGGCGGGTGGATCATGTGAGGTCAGGAGTTCGAGACCAGCCTGGCCAACATGGCAAAATCCAGTGTCTACTAAAAATACAAAAATTAGCTAGGCATGGTGGCACATGCCTGTAATCCCAGCTAATTGGGAGGCTGAGGCAGAAGAATTGCTTGAACTTAGGAGGTGAAGGTTGCAGTGAGCTGAGATCGCATCACTACTCCAGCCTGGGCAACAGAGCGAGACTTTGTCTCAAAAAAAAAAAAAGAAAAAAAATTAAAATTCAGCTGGATGTGGTGGCGGTTGCCTGTAGTACCAGCTACTCAGGAAGCTGAGGTGGGAGGATTGCCTGACTGCAGCAGTTTGAGGCTGCAGTGAGCCATGATTATGCCACTGCACTCCTGCTTGAGCAACAGAGCAAGACCCTATCTTTAAAAAAAGAAAAAAAAGAAAGAAATGGGACAATTACTGAACATAGACATAGACAAATCAATTCCCTAGTCTATTCTAAATAGAGGGGACAATGAAGGGAGTTTGGAGAAATCTAGTATTTTCCCTCCTCCTTTATCTTTTCTCTCCCCGTATTAGGATATGGATAAACTGGATGCCAGCAGTGATGAAGATCAGGAAGGTAAATCCTCCAGTGAGGAGGAGGAAGAAAAGGCCCTTAGTGCAAAACACAAAGGCAAAACGCCCTTGAGAGGACCACTGCGGAGAAAACGAGCCTATGTGGAAATAGAATATGAGCAGGAGACAGAGTCCATGGCCAAGGCCAAAACCACGTGATTTCCCTTTCAGCATTATACCCAGGACTGAACA
>NW_012118710.1:9574007-9581584 GCF_000951035.1 Colobus angolensis palliatus | reverse complement strand
ATGTGGAAATAGAATATGAGCAGGAGACAGAGTCCATGGCCAAGGCCAAAACCACGTGATTTCCCTTTCAGCATTATACCCAGGACTGAACATGCTGAGTTTTTTTTTTTTTTTTTTTTTTTTTTAAACACATACACACCTCCAGTTTTTGCTCTTTTGTGTTGTGTTGAACACCGTATTTGTGTTTTTATTATTTATGCCACGTCAGTAGGGCAAGAAATCTGGAGTGAGTGAAGAAAGCTAAGTTGTGAACAAGAGTGTTTTTATAGCATATGTGTTGAAGTAACAGCTTGTGCCCGAGAAACTTAACAGATGAGTTCTTGGATCTGGGATGAGATGACGGATGTAAATATTTCTAAATTTTAAATGCTACATTCCTTGGTGTCCTTTTTTCTCCCAAACTTTATTTAGAAATGGAAGGAGTTCAATTTTTTCTTGTTCTACTTTCCCTACTCCTATGGAGGTAAAAGGAAAGAAAGAAGGAAAAAGCAGCTCTCACTTCCAAAGTTTCGTGTAAAAGTATCTTTTTTTCTTAAATAACTCCATTCATACAAATTGGGATGGGAAGAAAATCCTTTCCTCTTGGGAAAGTAATGCAAGTCTTAAGTTCCATCGTAGGGAGCGCCTTCAGAAACCTGCTGCACTTTTCTGATACAGTTCACCACCTTTCTGTCTTCACAGCTTTGGGGAATTTTGGCCAGGAGACCCTGAAACATGAAACCAAACAGGCTTTGATTTTTTTTTTTTCAAATAACTTTTTTCCCCTTTTGCTTGATTCTTCTTCCTTGGTATCATATTCAAAGGAGGAAAGAATGGATGACACTTGGGAACAGGTCACTAAACAGCATAGGTATTAGTTGGTTTTTTATTATTATTTTTAAATTTATGTAGCTCTTATGTATTGAAGGTGTTACTTTAAAAACTGTATTAATGTGCTTGGAAATCTCCTGCTGGCTCATGAAACAGCAGAATTCCAGCCAAGGCAAATTAATTTGGATCTAGGGCTTGAAAACACCCAAGATTAAAGAGCGAAGATGAAATAGTTTGAATAAACTGGTAAAATAACAATTCATACCATCTCTACATATTTTTAGGATATGAATTTCTTTTTTTTTTTCCTGCTGGGTAGATTGTCCAGTGAGTTATGGCATGAATTTCTTTTCATGCTACCTTCAGTCTTTCAACTAAAGATTTCTAAAAGGGGTAAGAAATGAGGCAATAGTTTATTAGATACATAGAAGTACACAGCTATTATATGCTGTGGCTTTGAGAAGTTAACTTTTGTGGAACATGAAACCAAAGGAAGAATTTCCATGTAGATAAATTAAGATTAGGGGCTGGGCGTGGTGGCTCATGCCTGTAATCCCAGCACTTTGGGAGGCTGAGGCGGGCGGATCGCAAGGACAGGAGATGGAGACCACGGTGAAACCCCGTCTCTACTAAAAATACAAAAAATTAGCCGGGCGCGGTGGCCAGCGCCTGTAGTCCCAGCTACTCAGGAGGCTGAGGCAGGAGAATGATGTGAACCTGGGAGGCGGAGCTTGCAGTGAGCCAAGATCGCGCCACTGCACTCCAGCCTGGGGGACAGAGCAAGACTCCGTCTCAAAAACAAAACAAAACAAAACAAAACAAAAAAGAATAGGGAAAAACATCTACCTAAAAGATGGCTGTCCCTAAAAAACTGGAAACATCTGAAATGCTCTATTTATGATATTATTCCTGGGAGCTTATAGCCCATTATTTTGACTTTTTTTTTTTTTAATTCAGAAGACTAGAACAGAAGTTAAATTTTACAAACTTTTGATCACAATGCTTTTGCCCATTCTGTCTTGTCCTTGGCCCCCGTGACATGTGCTGATCCTCCTGCCTTTAGTTCTAAATGGTTCTGAATAGCTTTAAAAGATGAATAAGAAAAAAGATCAAGCTCTTTTGAGGCTAGAGGGCTCATATGGAGACGTAAAACTCTTCATTTCCAGACTTGGTCAGGCACATACATAGTAAATTATACTCAGTCATAGGAATTACATAAAGATAATGAGGCCCAACTGAAACCAAGTTTCAGTCTGCTTTACCTTTACCCGTCCTTGAGAGCAGTGGTCCAGGAGAATCAGGCAGTCTGTGGCCTCCTGTAGCAGGGCACTCTTAACAGACTCAGGTGTAAGGTTTGGATCCCTTGCTACATCACAAATCAGTTTCAAGAGAGCCTTCAGTAAGACCACAAGTCTGCAGGAAACTCTGGAATCAAAAAGAAAAGCTATGTTCTTACTGTAAATCTGGATATTAAAATTGGAAGAGACTTCAAAGACTGTCAAGTGGAAAGCCCTCATTTCATAAATTAAGGAACTTGGGTCAAAGTTAAATGAAAAAAACCTAAAAACAGAACCAAAGACAGCCTCTAGATTTCTTACCCTCAAGTCTCCTGTTAGCACACTGCACACACACACACACCCCCTCTGCCACACTGCTCTCTCCCTTCCAGAAGCTTGGTTCTACTGTAAGCAACAGCTCCTTCATGGGCTGAGAAGGGGAAACCAGGATCTCCCCTAACCAAGGGCCTATACTTTTATTTTTCAACTCTATTAACTGAACTATGCTTGGAGAGAGCGCTCAATCCTTTAACTTTAATGCCATCTTAGGCCTGCAAGTTGAAGACAGAGTAGGGGAAATGAGCTTGGCTTCTGGGACTTAGTGTCAAGTTGAATTTTCTGTCATTTAATTTCAGATCCTAGCTCATCAGTGAAATCCAGCCTACTTGTAACTATTAACCTTTCTAAACTATAAACCTTTCTACTATCACCTTGGTAAAGTTCTGGAAATGGACGATGCTAGTGACTGCACAATATGACTGTACTTAATGCCACTGAACTGTACACTTTAAAATGTAAAATGTGTATGTATTTTTACTACAATAAAAAAAAACCCTAAAAAAAACCTTAATGAAAGGTGGAAAATAATTTAACTTACAATGTGAAAACACAATGTGAAATGTACAATAAATCATATTTATGGACAGATGCATGACTGGGAGAAAAAAGTGTTCATCTTTTTATCTAGATACTCCTCATTTTCCTACGGTTTGGTTGCCTCTCAGCCGTCCATCTGTTATTCAACTTATAATCGGCTCTATTTTCCATTTCCCATGCTCTACCCCCTCATACCCATATTCCTTTTCTACCTCCCTGCATTTAATTCACTCTCCCTTCTTGGAATCTTAGTCTCTGCTCTTTAAAGACCTGACAATCTGATTCAACTTTATTCATCCATTGATTCATTATCTTCCAGTTCATTCATTCTTCAAATATTTGTATACCTAATACCAGGTACTGAGCATACTTTGAGAGAATATAAGAGATGTGGTTTTCCGTTATCCTGGAGTTTATAATTCAGTAGGGACAAAGATAGTAAACAAGTGCAACCTAGTTACCAATATGACTAAGGGAAAGGTTGTCACGGGGGAATGTTACTCTGGATTCCTTGCACATTTATAAGGAAGTGAGAGAATATGGTCCAGAATAGATACTATATGTTGGGGCACTGGATTCTCTGGCTCAATTCAACTTTCAGCTATTCAAGAGATGCTTCTGCTGACTCAACAGTTTGGGTTCCAGTTCTTGACACCTACCTCAAGCCAGAGTTGGAATGATTTCCAAGCAAGTATATCCTACATTAGTATTCTTTCACTATTTTATATATATATATATAATTTTTTTTTGAGACAGAGCATCGCTCCGTCACCCAGTCTGGAGTGCAGTGGCTCCATCGCAGCTCACTGCAACCTCTGCCTCCTGGGTCCAAGTGATTCTACTGCTTCAGCCTCCTGAGTAGCTGGGACTACAGTTGCGTGCCACCATGCCCGGCTAATTTTTGTATTTTTAGTAGAGAAGGCATTTCACCATGTTGGCCAGGCTGGTCTCGAACTCCTGACCTCAGGTGATTCTCCCGCCTTGGCCTCCCAAAGTGCTGGGATTACAGGTGTTAGCCACCACACCCGGCCTCTAGATTGGTATTCTGATCACTGCTCTGCAGATGTTAAATGATGTGCTATGAAGTACTCTGCTCTCAATTAGATTTAAAGAACATTAGGATTAACAAAGTTAAGCAAATGTGTTTATTGCAACACTTCTAAATGACCTTAATCTTCTAATATGCCTTTTAAATCTAGAGAGATGTGCACCCTCTATGGTTTTCCAATCTATTTGACCACAGAATTTTTTTTTTTTCCTGTGGGGCATCAAAGAGTACCTAGATGGGGCTTCTGCAAAACACCAATCTAAACCATTCTTAAGATATATAGCCGGGCACAGTGGCCCACACCTGTAATCCCAGCACTTTTAGGAGGCCGAGGTGGGTGGATCACAAAGTCAGGAGTTCAAGACCAGCCTGGCCAATATGGTGAAACATCATCTCTACTAAAAATACAAAAAAAATTAGCCAGGCATGGTGACGGGCGCCTGTAATCCCAGCTACTCGGGAGGCTGAGGCAGGAAAATCACTTGAATCCAGGAGGCAGAGGTTGCAGTGAGCTGAGATTGTGCCACTGCACTCCAGCCTGGGTGACAAAGCGAGACTCCACCTCAAAAAAAAAAGGCTGGGCACGGTCGCTCACTCATGTAATCCTAGCACTTTGGGAGGCCAAGGCGGGTGGATTACGAGGTCAGGAGTTCAAGACCAGCCTGGCCAACGTAGTGATACCCCATCTCTACTAAAAATACAAAAAATTAGCCGGGCCTGGCGGTGGGTGCCTGTAGTCTCAGCTACTCGGGAGGCTGAGGCAGAAGAATCGCTTGAACCCAGGAGGCAGAAGTTGCAGTGCATGGAGATCGAGCCACTGGACTCCAACCTGGGCAACATTGCTGTCTCAAAAAAAAAAAAAAAAATATACTAGAGTTTTAAAGAGAAATGATTTAATAGTGTCAGAATCTGGTACTGATACCTGGTAAAAGAGTCAAATATGAGCACCTCAAGTAACTATAGTATATTTTATCTTTCCAATGCCATTTTCTCAGTTTAAAATCCTATAGGTGTGTGAAAATGGGAGGTATTCAAATACATAGTATACATTTAATACTTGGTACTGAATGTATTACATACATCCAAGCAAGTTCTCAAGAGAAAATCAGCTGAGTTTTGCACCTTAAGGCTGCTATTACCTGGGCCAAGTATGTTGCATGAGAAGTTTTAGGGTTTCCAGTATCTTCAATCTAGCTTCCTCCTCAGGTCCATCATAAACCTCCAGATAACCAATGATGACTCTCTCCAGCCGCTTCAAGTGCCGAACAGTTAGGATCCCCAACCTAAAGATGAAAGAGAAAATATGACGCCAGTGCAGTGGCTCATGCCTGTAATCCCAGCACTTTGGGAGACTGAGGTGGGAGGACTGCTTGAGGCCAGGAGCTCGAGACCAGCTCAAGCAACATAACAAGATCCTGTGTCTATAAAATAATAATAAATAAAAACCCAAGGACTCACCTCTTCACAAAAGCCGGCAGGTTTCTTGCATAGGTCCTGCGTAAGAGAAGGCGGTGCTCTGGCTCCATGTGGGTCAGGATCAGCTGCAGGACCTCATCGCAATGGGTGGTAGGTCGAGCTCCATCTCCTTTCCAGTGCAGGGTTTTCTCCAGGATGGGGAATAAATCCAGCAGACACAGGAGCACAGGCTAGAAGGAAGGAATGGAAGGATGCTGCATAGTTCATCCATTTGCATTTATAATACTCATGGACCTCTCTAGAACTCCATTAATCTACCGTCCTTAGGGTCCATACCAGAGAATTCGAAGATACTAGTAATCATATATGAAGTGCATATTACTTTACATTTTCAAACTTTTTTCCATTCTTAATCTCCATCTGACAGTCTCAAATCAATACATTCTCCTCAGGACCATTCTTTTCATAAATTTATAAAATTTATAATTTATAAAATGGGAAAAATGGCAGAGCTGGGACTTTAACCCAGATTTTAGGAATCTAAGTCTATTGTTACTATGTCACTAAGTCTAAGTGACTTAGTGATACATGATATTTACACATTTTTTTGTGTGTGTGTGAGACAGAGTCTCACTCTGTCACCCAGGCTGGAGGACAGTGGTGCAATCTCGGCTCACTGCAACCTCTGCTTCTCAGGCTCAAGCGATTCTTGTGCCTCAGCCACCTAACTAGTTGGGACTACAGGTGTGCACCACCACGCCTGGCTAACTTTTCTATTTTTTAGTAGAGACAGGGGTTCGCCATGTTGTCTAGGCTGGTCTCAAACTCCTGGCCTCAAGTGATCCACCTGCCTTGGTCTCCGAAAGTGCTTGGATTACAGGTGAGAGCCATTGTACTCGGCCAGTATTTACACATACTTTTAATAAAACTGCTCTTAAGCAGAATCTAAGATGTTCCAAATTTGGGTCAAATTTGACCACCCTACCTGCTGAAGTTGCAGTGTCTAGGCCAGGGGTATCCAGTCTTTTGGCTTCCCCGGGCCACACTGGAAGAAGAATTGTCTTAGGCCACACATAAAATACACTAACACTAATGATAGCTGATGAGCTTTAAAAAAAAAATGCAATAAAAACTTACAACATTTTAAGAAAGTTTACAAATTTGTGTTGGGCTGCATGCAAAGCCATCTTGGGACGCATGCAGGCCATGGGTTGGACAAGCTTGGTTTAGATACTTCCTTTTAACTTTCCTGGGACCTTTGGTTTTTCTCTTGGTATTTTGGTTTTTTAAAATTTCTTTTCTCTACCACCTTAAGAACCCCAGCAGTTCTGGCTGTTAACAATCTGGATTCTCAATACCCAGTATTTAAAATACTGTTTAAAAATCAAAAGAGGCTGGGCGCAGTGGCCCATGCCTGTAATCCTAGCATCTTGGGAGGCCAAGGTGGGCAGATCACTTGAGGTCAGGAGGTTTGAGACTAGCCTGGGCAACATGGAGAAACCCCGTCTCAGGTAATACAAAAATTAGCTGGGCATGGTGGCACGTGCCTGTAATCCCAGCTGCTAGGGAGGCTGAGGCAAAAGGATCACTTGAACCTGGGAGGCAGAGGTTGCAATGCACCAAGATCGCGCCACTGCACTCTGGCCTGGGTGACACAGTGAGGCTCCACCTCAAAAAAAATAAATAAAATAAAATAAAAATAAAGGCAGCAGGGTGGGGAGGTGGAAAGGAGGGAAGTAAGGCATAACGAAACAAGGTTGCTTCCACCTCTAATTTTGTATAACTTGTTTCTTCTGTCTTTGGAGTTTCTTTCTCCCTCCTAAGAAACTTACTTATTCATCCTTCATAAAGGTAAATATCACCTCCTTCCCAAAGCCTCCTAAAGTCACCCCAAACCTGGTTAGTTACCTACTGCTTGATACCCACTGCACCTTTTTTTATTTTTGAGATGTAGTTTTGCTCTTGTTACCCAGGCTGGAGTGCAATGGCACGGTCTTGGCTCACTGCAACCTCCGCCTCTTCCTGCCTCAGCCTCCCGAGTAGCTGGGCTACAGGCATGTGCCACCACGCCCAGCTAATTTTTTGTATTTTTAGTAGAGGCAAGGTTTCACCGTATTAGCCAGCATGGTCTCGATCTCCTGACCTCATGA
>NW_012118710.1:9569355-9573957 GCF_000951035.1 Colobus angolensis palliatus | reverse complement strand
GATCCGCCCGCCTCAGCCTCCCAAAGTGCTGGGATTACAGGCGTGAGCCACTGCGCCAGGCCTTTTTTTTTTTTAAATTTGAGATGGAATCTCGCTCCGTCACCCAGGCTGGAGTGCAGTGACGTGACCTCAGCTCACTGCAACCTCTGCCACCCAGGTTCAAACAATTCTTGTGCCTCAGCCTCCCGAGTAGTAGGGACTGCAAGTGCACGACATCATGCCCAAGTGATTTTTTTGTATTTTTAGTAGAGATGGGATTTTGGCATGTTGGCCAGGCTGGTCTTGAACTCCTGACCTCAGGTGATCTGCCTCCCTCGGTCTCCCAAAGTGCTGGGATTACAGGCATGAGCCACCACCCCTGGCCCAAACTAATATACAACTGACTCAGATGAAGAAAAACCACTGGCTTATCTGTGGAGACTCAGGAATGTGGAGGCCTGCTTGGTGCTGAGATATTTTTAACTTGGTAACAGCTTTTAGTTATCATCCTCACTTTCCAAGGCAGGAAAATGTCTCTCAATTATTACTACTCACACAATGCAACCTTCTACTCAAATTCAGAGAATCCAGACACAGTTACGAAGAAATCATACTATTACCTGAATGAGGTGGTGCTCTGGCGTGTACAGGTGGTTGAAAACGGCATGGTACAGGACCTGGGCTCTGTTATACTGCAGTAAATCAGCAGCTGGCTGAAACCAGACAAATTATCAAATTAAAAGAATAGTTTCCCAAGACTGGCAAATGTTGACCATCTTCGAAATTGGATTATGGGTATGAAGCATGGATCCCAAAATATGCCACATTGGTATCATGATGGTTTTGAGTTGAAAATATTGGAGAAACTGTAGATTCAGAAAGGGCGAGCTGACTTGTCTCTTTCTGCAAGTCGCAACTGATAAAAGATTCCTCTGGGTGGGGTATGCTTTCCATACCAGGGTAAGAAAATAGCCCTTACAGAGACTTGGAATTGAAGACTGCAATGGACCTACATAAACTGAACAAAGTAACCTTTATCTTCCACCTATCCATCCCCCTACCACCCCCAACCATGTATCTCCTAGTGACTACCCTAGAGCCAAGCATGGTGACTCACACCTGTAATCCCAGCACTTTGGAAGGCCAAGGTGAGAGGCTCACTTAAGGTCAAGTTTGAGACCAGCCTGGGCAACGGAGCAAGACTCTGTATCTACCAAAAAAAAATTTAAAAATTAGTTGGCCTAGTGGTGCATGCCTGTAGTCCCAGCTACTTGGGAGGCTGAGGTGGGAGGACTGCTTGAGTCCAGGGGGTTGAGGCTGCAATGAGCTATGATTGTGCCACTGCACTGTAGCCTGGGTAACAGCAAGACTCTGTCTAAGAAAAGAAAGGAAAGAAAGGAAAGGAAGGAAAGGAAGGAAAGGAAGGAAAAGAAGGAAAAGAAGGAAAGGAAGGAAAGGAAGGAAGGAAGGAAGGAAGGAAGGAAGGAAGGAAGGAAGGAAAATTTACTGCTCCCAGCCAGATTTTCTTTGTCCTGTCATTTTTTTCTGACAGGACAAAGAAAATCTTGCTAGGGGTAGTTTAAAAAAAAGATGAAAAAATTTATCATTCTTTGTCTAAAAAGTATAAAAGCATATTGCTTTGGCCACTTCTTCAGACTCCTCTCTCTTGTGAAGATCTCCATGTACACGTAACCTAATAAAATGTGTATGGTTTCCTCTTGTTAATCTGCCTGTCGTCAAATTCGGTTTTCGATCCAGGAAAAGAGCCCACTAAGAGATAAAAAGGGGGCTGAGGCTGGGCATGGTGACTCACGCCTGTAATCAATCCCAGCACTTTAGGAGGCTGAGGTTGGTGGATCGCTTGAGGCCAGGAGTTCAAGACCAGCCTGGCCAACATGGCGAGACCCTACCTCTACAAAAAAAAAAAAAAAATTTTTAGCTGGGCATGGTGGCGTGTGCCTATAATCCCAGCTACTCCAGAGGCTGACGTGCAAGAATTGTTTGAACCCGGGAGGCGGAGGTTGCAGTGAGCTGAGATCACACCACTGCACTCCAGCCTGGGCAACAGAGCAAGACTCTGCCTCAAACTTAAAAAAAAAAAGCAGGGGGGCAGAGTTGGAGGTGATCTCTGGCTCTCTCCTACAGGTACATGGAGATTAATTACACCACTCTCTCCACTTCCATGTATATTTTAAAAGCTCCATACTACAAAGTTTTTTAAAAAAAATTTTTCCTTGAGTAATAGCTTCCACATTTGGGTATAGTCCCTTTCAGATTCTGATTTTGTTTTGTTTTCCTACTTGAAAGTCAACTGTAGGCTGGGCGTGATGGCTCATCTCTGTAATCCCAGCACTTCGGGAGGCCAAGACAGGCAGATCACCTGAGGTCAGGAGTTCGGGACCCACCTGGCCAATATGGTGAAACCCTGTCTCCACTAAAAATACAGAAATTAGCTGGGTTTGGTGGCCACTACTAGGGAACCCCAGCTACTAGGGAGGAGTCCCAGCTACTAGGGAGGCTGAGGCAAGAGAATCACTTGAACCCGGGAGGCGGATGCTGCAGTGAGCCAAGATCGCACTCCAGCCTAGATGACAGAGCGATAATGTCTCAAAAAAAAAGGAAAGAAAGGAAGTAGGCCAGTGCGGTGGCTCACGCCTGTAATCCAGCACTTTGGGAGGCTGAGGCGGGTGGATCACGAGGTCAGGAGTTGAAGACCAGCCTGGCCAAGATGGTGAAACCCTGTCACCACTAAAAATACAAAAATTAGTTGGGCATGGTGGCACGCGCCTGTAATCCCAGTTACTCAGGAGGCTGAGGCGGAGAATTGCTTAAACCTAAAAGATGGAGGTTGCAGTGAGCCGAAATCGCACCACTGCACTCAAGCCTGGGTGATGGAGTGAGACTCCGTCTCAAAAAAAAAAAAAAAAGTCAACTGTTCACCAGTTCTCAAGATCTGGTTATTCGGTGTGATGATGACCCATGCCTTCCTGTTTCTTCTATAATTATCATTTTAGTTATTACATTACCTATAGGATACAACTTCTACCAGGTTGATAGAGGAAAAATATAAGGAAAAAATACAAATAGGTAAAGCTGAATGACTTAGCATTACTAGAAATGAAGAACAGCCAGGAATGACTCAGTCTGTCCCATCAACATGGATGACAAGGTAGAGGTTGCTTACCACATTAAGCACAATGTGATGGAGACAGTGTACACCCAGGATTTTGTTCTCAGTCTGATAATCATCTGAAATGAGCAGTGATGCAGGAAGTACCCTTTCCAGATGCTGGCTCAGCCAGGGCCAAGTGACCTGTTGCAGAGTCCATGAGAAAACATGTTTGATGGCAGGGTTATTCTTCCAGGATTCCCTAAATGGATACATAAAATTACATTAAGTGATACGGTGACAAGTAGCAAAAAAATAAATTACTTCAAGCTAAACAGAGTATTTTAATGTCTTTGCAAAAAAAAATACATTGCACATAAGATAACTCTTGATTCTACATCATACATTTTAAGATTTGGATTAAAATAACTTCCATAACTTACACCAAATACTTAATCACCCAGGTCTTGGGGTCTAAAGCCTATCCAATGAGAAGGAGCCAATTATAACCAGAGCTACATAAAGGACTTATGGTGATGGATGGTGAAGGTATGTTGAGAAGGGAGGGAGGAGTAAAGGAAATGTATTAGTATTATTACACTAAGGAAACAAATGAATCAATACTTGAACACCTGTTAATAGCTAATAAAGTGAGTGTACACACGACTTAACTAATCCTCAAAATAATTACAGTGTAATAGGTATGTTATATTTATTTATTCTGAAATAGAGTCTCGTTCTATTGCCCACACTGGAGTGCAGTGGCACCATCTAGGTTCACTGCAACCTCCACCTCCCAGCCTCAAGTGATTCTCCTGCCTCAGCCTCCTGAGTAGGTGGGATTACACACTTGCACCATTATACCCGGATAACTTTTATATTTGTAGTAGAGACGGGGTTTCCCCATGTTGCCCAGCCTGGCCCCAAATTTCTGGTCTCAAGTGATCTGCCAGCCTTGGCCTCCCAAAGTATTGGGATTACAGGTGTCAGCCACCACACCCGGCCAAGTATATTATCTTTATATTAGAAACAAATGGATTCAGAAAACTGTCTAATCTGGTCCTACTCAGAGCAACAAATAGAAGCACAAAACTCAAAATCAAGCCTTTTAACTCCATGTTCCTGGTAAAATGACAGTTACAGATACTTTTTCTCTCACCACTCCAGTGCTAACAAAGTAGCAAGTGGAAACTCATTGAAAGAACTTTAGCTAATAGCAATCTAAAGGTGCTCTTCATTTTTTTTTTTTTTTTTTTGACTCTGCTGCCCAGGCTGGGGTGCAGTAGCGCGATCTCAGCTCACTGCAAGCTCCGCCTCCCGGGATCACGCCATTCTCCTGCCTCAGCCTCCCGAGTAGCCAGGATTACAGGCGCCCGCCACCACGCCTGGCTAATTTTTTGTATTTTTTTAGTAGAGACGGGGTTTCACCGTGTTAGCCAGGATAGTCTCGATCTCCTGACCTCGCGATCCGCCCGCCTCGGCCTCCCAAAGTGCTGGGATTACAGGCATGAGCC
>NW_012118710.1:9559931-9565820 GCF_000951035.1 Colobus angolensis palliatus | reverse complement strand
TATCATATGATCCTTTTGTAGTTCATGAGTGTGATGATTGGGTGTTCACACGTTTGTGTGACATGTGCCACCCTAGAGCCTTGTTACGACGTCGGCACATTCCCCGTCTGACCTGAACTTTGAGGATCACTTTATATAGTTGATGCTCTGATTAGTTACAATAATAGGTGAAGCACATTCCCCGTTGACCTGAACTTTGAGGATCATTTTATATAGTTGATGCTCTCATTAGTTACAATAATAGGTGACTTGGTTTAATGGTTTTGTAGTTGTTACTGCTGGGTACTCTTTTTCTCTGGCTGTAAGACACCTGCACGGGTGCTCTTCTGTTGTCCAACTGTGAGGTGTGTATTTGTTTTATTGTGGGTGGAAATCTCGCTCTGTCGCCAGGCTGGAGTGCAGTGGCGCGAGCTCGGCTCACTGTAATAACTTCTGCCTCCCGGGTTCAAGAGATTCTCCTACCTCAGCCTCCCGAGTAGCTGGGACTATAGGCGCGCGCCACCATGCCCAGCTAATTTTTGTATTTTTAGTAGAGACGGGGGTTTCCCCTATGTTGGCCAGGATGGTCTCGATCTCTCGACCCGTGATCCGCCCGCCTCAGCCTCCCAAAGTGCTGGGATTACAGGCGTGAGCCACCGCGCCTGGCCTGTGCAGTGTGTTTTAGTGGCTTACAATTTTTTAGGTTTGGGGGATACCTGCGCAGGTTTGTTACCTGGATATATTGTGTGATGCTGGGATTTGGAGTGCAGCTTGGCCCGTTTTCAATGCCCCCTCTAGTAGACCTCAGTGTTGTTGCCACTTTTATGTCCACGTGTTCCCAATGTTTAGCTCCCACTTTAGGAGTGAGAACATATTTGGTTTTCTGTTCAATGCAATACTTGAGCTGGTTTCTGGAGCGAGCGTTCTAAAGCCTATATGCACATGCGTTTGAAAATTCAAATTCTAGCGTCAAGGTAGAAGGCCCCAGCTGGCATTTGGGGCAGCCCCGAGGGAGGCGGGTCGTCGGGTTGGAGAATCCGGCTTGGGCCCTCCCCGCCGATGTCGGCGCCGGGTGCGCAGGGACAGCATAGCGCAGTCTTGGACATGCGCCGCAGGCGGCGCCCGGAACTGGCCGAGGAGCCGGAGGCTGCGGGCTCTGGCCCCGGCAGGTGTAGGAACCAGCCGTGTTTGGTTGGGTTTTGAGAAGGCGCGAGAAGGGTCGCGCCTGTGCGACCGCCGTGTGTTAAGTCCCCCACGCCGCGTCGGCATATCTTGTTCCCTCTTCCTGCGCCTTCCTGGAGGGTGGAATTGCGCCCGATTGGCCTTCAGTTCCCGAGGGGCTGGTCACATTTAGGAACTTGTGACTCTCATAGCTTCCATGGTTTCGCAGGAGCCCGAGGAGGCAAACTTCATTTGTGCCACTGCACAGGCGGGAGCTTCGGACCCTGGGAGGGGTGGCGCGAGAGAGATGTGTCGGCCACTGCTCGGAGAGGGACTCCTTTAAGGCGTCAGCCGCGCATCCAGGGGCCCAGGAGTCCAGAGAAAGCCTTTCGGGGTCTTCTGACCTGGGGTAGGCTGAGGGGCGTGTGTGTGCGCAGGGGCGAGGGAGGGGTGATGTGTCCGGTGTCCTTTGTTCTCGCCAGGAGGTGGTCATGGGGCAGAGGGACATACAGTACTTTCCTCCCACCTTGGGGAGGGCACCAGCTTCTTGGTGCACTACTTGCGATTGTCCCATCTGCGGTGTCTTGCTGTCTACTCGCCTGCCCTTCTTTCCATTTTGCTGTGTGGCCTAGGGCAAAAGTTTGGTAAACTCTCTGTGCCTTAATTTCTTTTTATTTTTTATTTAATTAAAAAAAAATTTTTAGAGACAGGATCTTGCTCTGTCGCCCAGGCAGGAGTGCAGTGGGGTCATAATATTTCACTGCAGCCTCCTGGGTTCAAGCGATCCTGGGTTCAAGCGATCCTCCCGCCTCAGCCTCCCAGTAACTGGGATCACAGGCGCGTCCCACCACGCCCTGCTAATATTTTCTGTTTTTTTTTTGTAAAAATGGGATCTCACTGTATTACCCAGGCTGATCTCGAGCTCCTGGCCTCAGGCAATCCCTCCTTGGCCTCCTAAAGCGCTGAGATTACAGATGTGAGCCACCCATCTCGCTGGTGCCTTAACTTTTTTCTTTTTCTTTTATTTTCTCTCTCTCTCTCTCTGTCTCTCTCTCTCTCTCTGTCTCTGTCTCTCTCTCTCTTCCAGAGGAAGTCTCGCTTGGTCCCCCAGGCTGGAGTGCAGTACTGCGATCTTGGCTTATAGCCTCCCAGGTTCAAGCGATTCTCATGCCTAAGCCTTGCGAGTAACTGGGATTACAGGCACCCACCACCACGCCCAGCTAATTTTGTATTTTTACTAGACACGGAGTTTCACCATGTTGGCCAGGCTGGTCTCGAACCCCTGACCTCAAGTTAGCCACCTGCATTAGCTTCCCAAAGTGCTGCAATTACAGGCATGAGCCACCTCGCCCAGCCACCTTAATTTCTTTATCGGAAAAATGCAGGTAGTAATAATTCGTACCTCTTAGGAGTGTTGTAAGAAAGGAGTTATATGTAAACTGCTTAGAACAATATCTGGTCAGCAGAAAGTTCTACACAGGTGTTGGCTCATGTTAAACCACAGCCCCTGTGTTGTTACATTTCCTCTTTCCAGGGTAATTTTGTGGTTAGGACTCTCCCTCGGCCTCTTTCATTCAGCTTTCCCTTCTCTGACCAATTGGTGGCACTCATGATTTTCTAAGCAATTTCAACCACTGGTAACCATTTCCTCCCGAGGGGACTCTCCTGTTTGTAGGCCCAAGTGGAAGCAAGATGCCAATCAATAGACAGTTATTGTATCCCTCCTGTGTGCAAGCGTCTCTTCCCTGATCCATGTGCCACTTGTGCTAAGTGGACCCAAGCTATTACTTCTTATAAAGAAAGCACTTGTATTGTGGAGATCTCCCCATCTGCACGTCCAAGTTTCCTGAAGCCAGAGACCACGTCTTTATTCCCAGTGCCTGGCACAATTTGGTCATGGAATAAATGTTGAACTCACACGTCCATCCACAGAGGGCTGGCTGAATAAGCTACGTACATCCATACAATGCAGTTTTATGACGCTGTACAGAGGAAAGAGAACCATCTCTGTGGACTGCTTTGGAAATCTAGGATGTATTGTTAGGTGAAAAAAGCAGGACAGAGGCCATGTATATGTTGCCTTTATTTTTATTTTTCCCCCTTTTCACACGTGTTGAAATGTTGCCTTTTTTGTAAGAAAGATGGGGAAATAGAAATAATGATGTGTGCATTTGCTTACATGTTAAAGAAGCAATAAAGTGTAAATTATAAACTAAGAAAAATGGTTACATGTAAGAAAAGAACAGGGTGAAGGAAATAGGAATGGAAGCTAGATTTCTCTGTATACACTGTGTTTAATAGCTTCAACTTTGGATTCATGTAAATGTTTTACTTTTTTTTTTTTTTTTTTGAGAGAGAACCTCACTCTGTCGCCTAGGCTGGAGTGCAGTGGTGTGATCTCAGCTCACTGCAGCCTCTGCCACCCGGGGTTTCAAGTGATTCTCATGCCTCAGCCTCCCAAGTAGCTGGGATTACAGGCGCCCACCACCACACCCAGCTAATCTTTGTATTTTTAGTAGAGATGGGGTTTCACCATGTTGGCCAGGCTGGTCTCGAACTCCTGACCTGAAGTGATCCACCCGCCTCAGCTCTCCAAAGTGCTGGGATTACAGGAGTGAGCCACCTCGTCCGGCCACATTTTGTAATTATTAACTCCAAGTAAGTGGCACAGAATTTCCAATTTTCCTAGGCAGTCGTCCTAAGGGCTGGAAAGAGCACTGGACAACTGAGCCTGAACACCTCAGTTATGACCTCCAATTTGCCACTATCCGGTTATGTCATTGATATCAAATCACGTTTCTGAGCCTTAAGAGATCTGTGGTTACAGCACCCTTATTTTACTGATGAAGAAACTGAGCTTCCTTTGAGGTCTAACACTCTAAAAAAATTAGGTAGGGCAGGTGCAGTGGCTCACACCTGTAATCCCAGCATTTTGGGAGCCCGAGGCGCGTGGATCACTTGAGGTCAAGAGTTCGAGACCAGCCTGCCCAACATGGTGAAACCCGGTCTCTACTAAAAATACAAAAAATTAGCCGGGCGTGGTGGCAGCCACCTGTAATCCCAGCTACTCCGGAGGCTAAGACAGAAGAATCGCTTGAACCCAGGAGGCGGAGGTTGCAGTGAGCCGAGATCGCAACATTGCACTCCACCCTGGGCAACAAGAGTGAAACTCTGTCTCAAAAACAAATAAATAATAAAAAATAAAAATAAAAAACTGTGAGGCTCAAGTCGGTGGCAAAGGGCAGGAGTACTCACTTATTCAAGTCGGGTTTGAGAAGCCCTAATATCGCCGAAAGACTCCCTTTCTCATCTTCATTTTCTCCACGTAAGAATCCTGCCACAGAACTGCATTCAGTAGCTTGAAGCAGTAAGGTGAGCACTTCCCTAGCAACTTCCCGAGATCTCGGAGTGGTCCATGGTTGCTCCAAGCTGTGTGTGATGGCAAAAATATAAACCGGTCCTGCCAAGTGATGCAGGCCCGTCTGCCATGCAGGGCCGACCGCGGAATTCTTAGCAGTCTCAACTTTCCCCAACAGCTTAAGAAACAGTAACCCAACTTTGGCTGCTTTCTCGGCCACTTCAGAGTGCCCATCACCTCCACCTTCCTCCTCTTTGCGGGGGGCTGCATACTTCTCCACGGCTTTTGCCACCTGCCCCAGTGTTTCCGGCATTCCGCGGAGCCCTGCACCACTCCCCTCAAATAACCTATCACATTCGGTGGCTTCTATTAGATCACCGAGGTCTTTAAGAGCTGCATCTTTTACGTTGCCTCGTCGTGCCTCCGGGAGGGTAAGACAGTGTAAAATCTTGGAGAAGGCCTGTCCAAGGGCGGAGGGAGACAACTCCCCGGACAAAGAAGACTCTTCCCGCGACGGGGCTTCCAGGGCGCTGTCAAGCTCCATTCCTGACTGCAACACCAGAAGCCTGGTCTCTCCCACAGGACGAGGATGGAGTGGGGGAGGGATCCGCTGAAGAGGGAAGGAGCGATCACTCAACGAGAACTAAAGTCAAATAAAATAAAACGGAGAGATGTCTTGGAGGAGGGGGCGAGTCTGACCGGGATAAGAATAAAGAGAAAGGAAGAGACACAAGAAAGGAAAGGGGACTCTCGGGGAGTAAAAGAGTCTTATTCTTGTAACGGTGACGTCAAAAAAACTACTGTTGCTTTCTGAAGACTAAAAAGAAAAGAAAAAAAAAAACCTTAAAAGTTTAAAGAAATAAACTTCTGAGCCATATCACCAACGCAACCACCGCCAGGTACTTGCAACCGCTCGCGCCCGTCGGTGTATAGCAGGATCCGGACCTAGCCCATATTGCTGCCGCAAAGCACAAGGCTAGCTTCCGCCAGTACTGCAGTACTGCCGCAACACCTTCTTATTTCACGACGTATGGTCGTAAAGCAATAAAGATCCATGATCGAGAACAAGACCGAGCGGTGGAACGATGGAGAATAAATTTGCATATATAATAATCCGCTCGCTAATTGCGTTTCTGCTTTCCTTTGCTAAGGTAGAAACAAAAGAATAATCACAGAATCTCCGTGTGGCTTTGAAAACATGCAGGATTTTATACATGAAGACTGGATATGTCGCAAAACGGTAGTCACCCTACCTGTAAAATTACTGGCACATACTTGGAGTTCCTTAATGGGCGGTATCATATGATCCTTTTGTAGTTCATGAGTGTGATGATTGGGTGTTCACACGTTTGTGTGACATGTGCCACCCTAGAGCCTTGTTACGACGTCGG
>NW_012118710.1:9550759-9554451 GCF_000951035.1 Colobus angolensis palliatus | reverse complement strand
GTGTGCCACCATGCCCGGCTAATTTTGTATTTTTTAGTAGAGATGAGGTTTCACCATGTTAACCAGGCTAGTCTCGAACTCCTGACCTCAAGCGATCCACCGGCCTCGGCCTCTCAAAGTGCTGGGATTACAGGCATGACCCACCATGCCTGGCCTGTTTAGGTGTTATTACGTGTATTTTGTATAACTTGTATATGTGTATAAAATAACAAGTAACTCAATATTGTTAGAAACCCAGATTTTCAGTTAAAGATAAAAGAGATACTAGTATCAAATCAATGAAGTTAGCTATAAATTCTGTAATCCGATTGAGTGACATATTTGAGTAAAAAAATCTGTAATCTGAAATTAGAATTGGCAATGTTGGTATGAATTTATAAGTAATTTTCCTCATTCTACAAAATATATACATATATACATATGTACACGTGTGTGTGTGTGTATCTCCTGGTTGTGTTCACTGAAAGGCCGAGAAGAATGACAGTCTAATGGCTGTGAGCACCCTGGATGTCCAAATTCAGAGTTTAAATGCCATTTCCCACTGAAAGGAACCAGTGAGGCTTTAGGAAATGATTGATTTTGATTTCAGAACTAGGGCAGGAATTGCACAAGGTGGGCCTGTGGCATTTTGTTATGCCTGAAAGCAAGGTAGCTATCAAATGCTGCTGAGGTGGCCGGGCACGGTGGCTCACGCCTGTAATCCCAGCACTTTGGAAGGTCGAGGCGGGCAGATCACGAGGTCAGGAGATCAAGACCATCCTGGCTAACATGGTGAAATCCCGTCTCTACTAAAAAATACAAAAAATTAGCTGTGCATGGGGCGGGTGCCTGTAGTCCCAGCTACTTGGGAGGCTGAGGCAGGAGAATGGCATGAACCTGGGAAGCGGTGCTTGCAGTGAGCCGAGATTGTGCCACTGCACTCCAGCCTGGGCAAGAGCGAGACTCCATCTCAAAAAAAAAAAAAATTGCTGCTGAGGTGATGTGAAAAAAAAAACAACACACCCAAGGCCCTATAGCTCAGGGATTACAGCACTGGTCTTGTAAAGGAGTCATGACTGTAATGAATTAAAACAAATATATACAAATCCATGAGTTCATAATGATACTAAAAAAAATCACCAATCATTCACCTTTGGATCACTTAAGAAAACAAATGTTTATTTTGAAAATTATTATATAAGAGGAAAAAAATCAAGCATTTATTCTTCTGTTTCAGGGTACCCAAATCATTTGTAAGGATAATACATGCAACAAAATGGTAGAATTATAAAGTCACTATTCACACCTCCTAATGAAACACTGAGTCAAGGCAACTGTCATCCAGTGTGATTACAATTATGAGGTGAAGGTTGATGAGGAACTTCATGACTGAACTACTGATTTATTGAACATCACTAAAAGCAAGGCAGCCAGACACCAGGCACCTCTTAATGCAATAAGGTAGGAAGTACACACCACCTACGAAATATTCTTGCCTAAAAATGGACCCTAAATCTAATCAAATTTTTGGGTCTACTACGAAATGACAAGCAACACGGAGGGTAAAGAAGCAAAAGACACCAAGAAATTTAATTGATTTATTCAAGGAAAGATAAATAAATAAATAATTTTTTTTAAGACACCAAGATAATATAATCAGTCAAGCCAAGGATGAGAACTGATATAGATTGAAAGTTTTAAGATATTCTCAACCAACAATGTTGCATATTTTTCCTTCCTTCCTTCCTTCCTTCCTTCCTTCCTTCCTTCCTTCCTTCCTTCCTCTCTTCCTCTTCTCTTCCCCTTCTCTTCTTGTTTTTTTTTTTTTAGAGGCAAGGCCTAGCTTTCTTGCCAGCTGGACCTTCCAAAGTGCTGAGATTACAGGCGTGAGCCACTGTGCCCACCAGATCTTATTTTCTTTCTTTCTTTTTTTTTTTTTGAAATAGACTTTTGTTCTTGTTACCCATGCTGGAGTGCAATGGCGTGATCTCAGCTCACCACAACCTCCACCTCCCGGGTTCAAGCAATTCTTTTGCCTCAGCCTCCCAAGTAGCTGGGATTACAGGCATGCGCCACCACACCTGGCTAATTTTGCATTTTTAGTAGATATGGAGTTTCTCCATGTTGGTCAGGCTGGTCTCCAAATCCTGACTTCAGGTGATCTGCCCGCCTTGGACTCCCAAAGTGCTGGGATTACAGGTGTGAGTGTGTGAGTCACCGCGCCTGGCCTCTTTCTTTTTTTTTTTTTGGAAACGGAGTCTTGCTCTGTTGCCCAGGCTGGAATGCAGTGGCATGATCTCAGCTCACTGCAACCTCCACCTCCTGGGTTCAAGCAGTTCTCCTGCCTCAGCCTCCCGAGTAGCTGGGATTACAGGTGTGTGCCACTGTGCCTGGCTAATTTTTGTAGTTTTAGTAGAGATGGGTTTTTGCCATGTTGGCCAGGCTGGTCTCGAACTCCTGACCTCAGGTGATCCACACGCCTCAGCCTTCCAAAGTGCTAGGATTATAGGAGCGAGCCACCACATCCGGCCCAGATCTTATTTTCAATAAATAAATTGTAGGCCAGGTGCAGTGTCTCATGCTTGAGCCTAGGAGTTCTAGACCAGCCTGGGCAACAAGTAAGACCCTATCTCCACAAAAAAATAAAAAATAAACCCACCCAAATTGTAAAAAGACATATTTAAGACTATCAGAGAAATGTGAATATAGATTAGTTATTACAGTGTTCATATAATTTGTCATCTAAGGAGAATATGTTGAGAGTTCAAGAAGGCACTATTAACAATTCTGTTGGTACAAAGGTGTAGACTGGATTTGTCCCGGGCAAACATGATTATCCTGGTATTACACAATTTTGTGGAGTATTTTAGATTGATAATGTTAGCACATTTAAGTTTTTGTGAAAGCTATTAGTCAGAAAAGCAGTTCTGAAAGCTTTTAGTCTCAGGATCCTTTACACTCTTAAAAATTATTGAGTCATACTCATTAGGATGGCTAGAATGAAAAACACTGAAAATAAATTTTGGCAAGGATGTAGAGAAATTGGAAGAGAAATTGGAATGCTCATACACTGCTGATTAAAATGTAAAATGGTGCAGCTGCTGTGGAAAACAGTGTGACAGTTTCTTAGAAAGTTAAACATAGAGTTAGCCATAGGACCCAGCAATTCTATTCCTAGATATGTCGCCAAGAGAACTAAAAACATGTATTCATGCAAAAACTTGGCTACAAATGTTCATAGCTGCATTATTTGTAATATCCAGTGGAAACAACCCAAAAGTCAACTGATGACTGGGTAAATAAAATGTGGTATATACATACAGTGGAATATTATTTAGCTATAAAAAGGAATGAAGTTCTGATACATACTACAACACGGATGAACCTTAAAGACATTATGCTAAGTGAAAGAAGCCAGAAACAAAAAGCTACATATTGTATGATTCCATTTATCTGAAATGCCCAGAATAGGCAAATCTGTAGAGTCAGAAAGTATATTAGGGGTTGCCAGGAGATAATGGGAGGGGACATTTAGAAGTGACTAATAGGCCCGGCGTGGTGGCTCATGCCTGTAATCCCAGCACTTTGGGCGGCCGAGGTGGGCAGATCACAAGTTCAGGAGTTTGAGACCAGGCTGGCCAATATGGTAAAACCTCGTCTCTACTAAAAATACAAAAATTAGCTGGGCGTGGTGGCGGGCGCCTGTAGTCCCA
>NW_012118710.1:9539937-9549829 GCF_000951035.1 Colobus angolensis palliatus | reverse complement strand
ACTCCGTCTCAAAAAAATAAATAAATAAATAAATAAATAAATAAAATAAAATAGTAAAGCTGCTGGTCATGGTAGTACGTACCTATAATCCCAGCAACTCAGGAGGCTGAGGCAGGAGGATTGCTTGAGCCCAGAAGTTTGAGGCTTCAGTGAGCCACGATTGCACCATTGCACTCCAGCCTGGGAGACAAAGTGAGACCCCGACTCTAAAATAATTAAAAATAAATAAAATTATGAATCTAGTGGTTTATGAATTAAATCTCAAAAATATTTTAGAAGTATTAAGGACCCCAAAGAGCTTTTCTTTATGTGTGATGGATAAATATTCAGATAAATGGATTATTTTCTACCCTAGAAATTAAAACTGAAAAAATTTTTAAATACTCATTTGATTTTTAAAAACGGCCCGGGTGCGTTGGCTCAGGCCTGTAATCCCAGCACTTGGAGAGTCCGAGGCGGGTGGATCACCTGAGGTCAGGAGTTTAAGACCAGCATGGCCAACACAGCGAAACCTCATCTCTACTAAAAATTAGCTGGGTGTGGTGGCAAGCACCTGTAGTCCCAGCTACTTGGGAGGCTGAGACAAAAGAGTTGCTTGAACCTAGGATGCAAAGGTTGCAGTGAGCCGAGATTGTGCTGTTGCACTCTAGCCTGGGCGACACAGCGAGATTCCACCTCAAGAAAATAAATAAATAAATTTTAAAAACATAGTAATAATAAAGATATTACATGTTAAGGACTTACTTTTATGAAAATAAGTATATTTTTTAAACAGCATCATGACAAGTGACATTGTTTTTTTTTGTCAACAGATTTGTAAAAATTTGCAACTCTTTCATATCTGGTTTAATAGGAGACAGCTGGATTTTCAGATTTGTGGCTGCATTCAATCTATGTTGGAAAATTCTACTGTACACGAGATAATGAGAACAAAAAGATAAACAATATATTAATATTGTTATAAAAATAGTTTTGACCTAGCAGGCTGCCTGACAGGGTCTTGGTAAGTCCCAGGAATCCAGGCCACACTTTGTGAAGTATTATTAGAAACACACACAAGTATTAATTGTTAAAATGATGCAATGTCTGGGATTTGCTTTAAAATTCCCAACACTGGGCAGTAGACACTGAGCAGACCAGATTCCAGTCGCTCGTGGGCATGGCTTAGCTTCCTCTGTGACCATATCTGGCAAGTCCAGTGTGGATGAGATCGAGAAATTAAATAAGCCGAAACTGAAGAAGACAGAAATGCAAGAGAAAAATCCACTGCCTTCCAAGGAACGGATCGAACAGGAGAAGTAAGCAGGCTTCGTAATGAGGCGTGCAGCACCAATATGCACTGTTCATTCCACAAAACATTGCTTTCTATTTTGCTTTTTTAAGCTGTTTAACTTTGAAGGATGCAAAGAGGTTAAATCAAGTTTAAATGATTGTGCTGCCCCTTTCACATCAAATAACTGCCGCTGCTGATGGCTGTGCCTGCCTCTCTTACCTGCCTGTCTAGCTGGCGGGAAAGAAAAGAACTTCCATGTTGGTGAAGGAAGAAGTGTGGTAGGATGACAGTGAAATCTAGAATAAAACCAAGCTGGCCCAAGGCGTCCTGCGTGTTGTAAAATGCAGTTTAATCAGAGTGCTTTTTTTTTTTTTTTGGTTATTGTTCAAATAATTTTAATTATGGGAATGCATTTTGTTTGTTTGTTTGTTTTGAGATGGAATTTTGCTCTTGTTGCCCAGGCTGGAGTGCAATGGTGCGATCTCAGCTCACTGCAACCCCACCTCCCAGGTTCAAGCTATCCTCCTGCCTCGGCCTCCTGAGTAGCTGGAATTACAGGCGCCTGCCACCATGCCTAGCTAATTTTTTTTTGTATTTTTTTGTAGAGATGGGGTTTCACCATGTTGGCCAGGCTAGTCTTGAACCCCTGACCTCAGGTGATCCTCCTGCCTCGGCCTCTCAAGGTGCTGGGATTATAGGCGTGAGCCACCGCACCTGGCTCAGTTTTTAAAATAGGCAAATAAAAAGTTTAAAAACTTGAAAAATAAAATTCTCCATGACAGGGGATGGTGGTGAAGGAGTGGTCAAAAGCTAGATGAAAAAGATTATCAACATCTTGACAATTGTAGAAGCTGGGTGATGGATCACAGATGTCCTTTATGTTAATCTTGCTTCTTTAGTGTAACTCTGAAATTGCCCATAATAAAAATAGCTGTTATTAGCTAGGCACAGTGGCTCATGCCTGTAAGCCCAGCACTTTAGGAAGCTGAGGTGGGAGGATCACTTGAGCTCAGGAGTTTGAGACCAGCCTGAGCAACATAGTGAGACCTCATCCCTACTAAGAATAAAAAAATTAGCCGGGCATTAGTGGCACATACCTGTGGTTCCAGCTACTTGGGAGGCTGTGGCGGGAGGATCATTTGAGCCCAGGAGGTCAAGGCTGCAGTGAGCTGTAATCACACCACTGTACTCCAGCCTGGGTGACAGAGCAGGTTGCTGTCACAAAACAAAACAAAAACAAAAATATTGTTGTTATTGCTCTTATTTCAATCAATGCTATTTAACAGAGCAAAAGACGTGGAGGTAGTTGGTAGGAGGAAAAACCATGTTAAGGACTGGATATGTAAAGATGCAAAGATGAATTAGATACAGTTCCTGCATTCAACAGGTTTTCATCTGATGAGGGGAAACAACGATGCATAGCTGGAAAGAACTGTAAGGAAGACATCTGATAAAGAACCCATCACATTTAACAAGCACCAGGCGCTCTGCTGAGGGCCTCACATGCACTTCCTCCTCAAGGCAACCCTCTCAGACTGGTATCATTATCTCCATCTTGCAGAGGAGGAAACTGAAGTTCTGAGAAGTTGAGTAACTTGCCCAAGATCTCACAGCAGAAAGTGGTAGAGCTGCAACTTACACTTCGGTCTGTTGACTCCAAAGCCTGTGGTTTTCACGGCTTTGGAGTCAGTCACCTTTCAGTTACACAGTCCTAGAACATCACTCTCACTGTGTACCACATAAATGGCACTCATCAGAGGCCCAGCTGGTGGCCTAAAGGAGCCCACAGTCTTTAGGAGAACAAAAAATATTATCAGCCAGGTTGGTCTTTACACTGTACCTATGTCCTCATTCAATCCTCACAATTTAAACTCACGGAGTAGGGGCTGGGCGGGGTGGCTCACAACCTATAATCCCAGCACTTTGGGAGACCGAGACAGGTGGATTGCTTGAGGTCAGGAGTTTGAGACCACCTTGGCCAACATGGTGAAACCCTGTCTCTACTAAAAATACAAAAATTAGCTGGGCATGATGGCGGGTGCCTGTAGTCCCAGCTACTTGGGAGGCTGAGGCAGGAGAATTGCTTGAACCTGGGAGGCGAAGGTTGCTGTGAGCCGAGATTACACCACTATACTCCAGCCTGGGCGATAGAGTGAGGCTCTGTCTCAAAAAAAAAAAAAAAAAAAATTCATGGAGTAGGCATTTCTGTTCAAGTTTGCCTTCCTTGTCTTGACTTTCTTTCTCAAGGTTTTGGGAAGCAACATCTCTTAAAAAGAATAAATTCAATGGCAACTCTCCTGTAACTAGCAAATGCAAATAACCATATGTAAGGATATGGATTCAAGACCATAAAGATAAAGAAGTAGTTTTATCACATCCCTATTCGTAATGCAGAAACGTCAAAACAGTGAAAGCTTGCTCATCAATGGCACATCCACACTGGGGAATTCTCCAGCCGTTTTTCTTTGTTGTTGTTGTTTGTTTGTTTGTTTAAGAATGACATGGAGCTAAGCCAGATGTCAAGGAGAGGTTTCCATAAGGTATTGTTAAATGGTGAATGTAAGATTTGTGAGCCAGGTGTGGTGGCTCACACCTGTAATTCCAGCATTTTGGGAGGCCGAGGTGGGTGGATCACTTGAGGTCAGGAGTTCGAGACCAGCCTGGCCAACAGAAATGGAAGGCTGAAATAAATTCCCAGGAATTGATGACTAAATGGTAAGCAATACCTCTTAGCTTTCCAAAGACCATGCAATCAATAATTTTAGATGAAGATTTCTTCATAAGGATAAACAAAAGTGAGAGAAAGTAAAAAAGGAAGTATTTACTCCCCTTCATTCTAAGAGTAACAAACTAATGGAATTGAAGCGTGACAAATATAACAATCACAGCTTTCAAGGTTCATGTGGTCTAAACATGGTTAATAATAGGAGTTTGAAACACACTATAAGGGCTGGCCGCAGTGCCTCATACCTGTAATCCCAGCACTTTGAGAGGCCAAGGGGGACCGATCACGAAGTCAGGAGTTCAAGACCAGCCTGACCAACATGGTGAAACCCTGTCTCTATTAAAAATATAAAAATTAGCTAGGCGTGGTGACACATACCTGTAATCCCAGCTACTTAGGAGGCTAAGGCAAGAGAATCACTTGAACCTGGGAGGTGGAGGTTGCAGTGAGCCGAGATTGTGCCATTGAACTCCAGCCAGGGCGACAGAGCGAGACTCAGTCTCAAAAAATAAAAAAATAAGGAAACACACTGTAAGATAATTACTGATTGTAGCAGAGCTACTTTTCTGATTATAGGGAAAATTGAAAAATATTACAATATTTGTCATGCTTGAATGCCTGCCAAGAATGAGGCAAGCACTATATTCTTTCAGTTTAATATTTTTACAAGTATTTAGCTGGGCGTGGTGGCTCACGCTTGTAATCCCAGCACTTTGGGAGGCCGAGGCGGGCAGATCATGAGGTCAGGAGTTCGAGGCCAACATTGGTGAAACCGCATCTCTACTAAAAATACAAAAATTAGCCAAGCATGGTGGTGCGTGCCTGTAATCCCAGCTATTCAGGAGGCTGAAGCAGGAGAATCGCTTGAACCTGGGAGGCGAAGTTTACAGTGAGCTGAGATCGTGCCATTGCACTCCAGCCTGAGCAGTAGAATGAGACTCCGTCTCAAAAAAAGAAAAAAGAAAAAGAATATTTTTACAAGTATTTAGGGTAGGTAGTACATTATCTAAGAACATCTTACCCAAATGATCAGACCACTCTTTTATACTTTAGTGCTCCAAAATGTTCAATTTCATTGTTGAAATGTTCTATGTGCCATATTTCTCTCCAGCAATTGCTATTTCTCTGCTCAGCAAAATGTCTTAAAACAAAAACAGGCTGGGCTCAGTGGCTCATGCCTATAATCACAGTGCTCTAGGAGGCCAAAGGAGAAGGATTGTTTGAGCCCAGGGGTTCAAGAGCAATCTGGTAATTAGGGAGACCCCCATCTCTACAAAGTAAAAAATATTCGCTGTGCATGGTGCTGCACACCTGCAGTCCCAGCTAATTGGTAGGCTAGGGTGGGAGGATCACTTGACACCAAGAATTAAAGGCTGCAGTGAGCCATGATCATGCCACTGCACTCCAGCCTGGGTGACAGAGTAAGACCCTCTAAAAAACAAAAAAGACAACAAATCTACACCTGTTGTCCCCAATTATCCACTCAACTTTAAAAATTTTTTATTACTTGAGCATGTTTCTTAAGTTTTAGTTTTCTTTTTTTATTTTTATTTTTTGGAAATTAGAGTTATCCTGGAATATTTCTTTTTAAAATTGTTTTAAAAACAGAGACGGGGTCTCAGTACATTACCCAGGCTGGTCTTGAACTCCCAGGCTCAAGGGATCCTCCTGCCTCGGCCTCCCAAAGTGCTGGGATTACAGACATGAGCTACTGCACCTGACCCTGGAATGTTTCTTAAGTTTTAAAAACTTTATAAAGTCCCCCTCTGTTTTAAGAAATGCCATTTATTTGTTGAAGAAATAAAGCCATGTGTCCTATAAAATGTCTGAAACTCTAGATTGGCAGATTGCTTCCTCTTGATGTTATTATTTATTTATTTATTTGTTTATTTATAAACTTTTTTTGAGACAGAGTTTCGCTCTTGTTGCCCAGGCTGCAGTGCAATGGCACAACCTTGGCTCACTGCAACCAACCTCCATCTCCTGAGTTCAAGTGACTCTCCTGCCTCAGCCTCCCGAGTAGCTGGGATGACAGGCAAATACCACCATGCCCGGCTATTTTTTGTATTTTTAGTAGAGATGGGGTTTCACCATATTGACCAGGCTAGTCTTGAACTCCTGACCTCAGGTGATTCTCCCGCCTTGGCCTCCCAAAGTGCTGGGATTACAGGCATGAGCCACCGCACTCGGCCGTTTATTTATTTTTGAGGTGGAGTTTCGCTCTGTCGCCAAGGCTGGAGTATAGTAGCACGATACCAGCTTACTGCAATCTTCACCTCCCGGGTTCAAACAATTCTTACACTTCAGCCTCCCGAGTGGCTGGGACTACAGGCATGCGCCACCACTCCTGACTACTTTTTTGTATTTTTCAATAGAGACAGAGTTTCACTATGTTGGCTAGCCTGGCCACAAGTGATCCGCCTGCCTTGGCCTCCCAAAGAGCTGGGATTACAGGCGCTCTTGATGTTATTGTTAATTTATTCCTCTCTTTAACCCATTTCCTGGACAGGGGTGGTTGGATCTAGAGATAAAATGAAATTTAGGATCAGCCTTTGGGGTGGGGCTGTATACTTCTTACTGTATCGCAGGAGGCATGTGATGTCTGATTGTCCCACTCTTACTAATGATAAGACAGATTGATCTGTTACAAAAGTCTCCATCAATCTTTCCCCTGGTGGCTACAGGAGCCATGAATAATCACTGCTTAACTTTATCACTTCATTAGAGTTACAAAATGGCAATTTCCTCATTCTGTTATTTCCTTTTGCATCTTTACCTGGAACTCTGCTTTAAATAGAACTTTCCCCCAGCAACCAGTTATCTGATCACCCTGAATACAACTTGCACAGGAAAAGCAGGATAAATGCTTGATATTTTCCTTTCATTAATCAGTTTTTAGAATAATGAATTTAGTGCCTTAGCGACCGTCAATGAATACCTGATATTTGGTTGTTGTTCTTGTTAGTTTTTATTTTATTTTATTTATTTTTATTTTTGTGGAGACAGGGTCTTAATATGTTGCCCAGACTGGTCAACTAACTCCTGCACTCAAGCAATCCTCCCACTTCAGCCTCCCAAAGTGCTGAGATTTGGGAGGCATGAGCCATTACACCCAGCCTGTTCTTACTAGTTTTATATTATCTTAAGGAATTTTATACATGTAATGAGTTGTATTCCATTGTAATTATTATTGTTATACTCAAATCGTCCCATCTTTTGCCAATGGGGGTCTTTTCATTTTGGCTTCTGTGCCCTATTAACATGACCCAGTAGTCGTGGATTGCTTCCTTCCTTTCTAGAATGGCAAGATTGAAGCAACCATGTCTCCAAGGAGCCCCAATTCCTTGTAAGAAGAAAGGTTATTTAAAGGCCACAATTTGAAGAGTGAGATGCCATTGCTCTTGAATTCGTATTGATTTTCGTTTTCTAGGTCTCAGTGGATGACACATCTAGGAAATATATATTCTTTAAAAGCAGAAAAAAATCATAAATCTGTATTAATATATCCAATTCAGATTTAAGATTTCAGGCTTATACTTCTTTAAAATGAGACTTGAATCTCTCCTCTCTTTCACTGCCCAGGCTGGAGGGCAACGGCACGATCTCGGCTCCCTGAAACCTCTGCCTCCCAGGTTCAAGCTATTCTCCTGCCTCAGCCTCCCAAGTAGCTGGGATTACAGGTGCCTGCCACCACGCCCAGCTAATTTTTTTTTGTATTTTTAGTAGAGATGGGGTTTCACCACGTTGGCCAGGATGATCGCGATCTCTTTTTTTTTTTTTTTTTGAGACGGAGTCTTGCTCTGTCGCCCAGGCTGGAGTGCAGTGGTGCGATCTCGGCTCACTGCAAGCTCCGCCTCCTGGGTTCACGCCATTCTCCTGCCTCAGCCTCCTGAGTAGCTGGGACTACAGGCGCCCACCACCTCGCCTGGCTAGTTTTTTGTATTTTTAGTAGAGACAGGGTTTCACTGTGTTAGCCAGGATGGTCTCGATCTCCTGACCTCGTGATCCGCCCACCTCGGCCTCCCATAGTGCTGGGATTACAGGCGTGAGCCACTGCCTCTGGCCAGTCTTGATCTCTTGACCTTGTGACCCGCCCACCTTGGCCTCCCAAAGTGCTGGGATTACAGGCATGAGCCACCTCGCCCGGCCAAAAATCTTGATTCATAATAACATTAATGTAATTACTTACTTGCTTTATTCTAAAATATACACATAAAAGTATTAAAATAGCAATGTTGTTCTTACTAAACATAAGATTACCTGGGCCTGGTGGCTCACGTCTGTAATCCCAGCATTTTGGGAGGCTGAGGTGGGCAGATTACCTGAGGTCAGGAGTTAGAGACCAGCCTGGCAAACATTGGTGAAACCCTACCTTACTCAAAATACAAAAATTAGCCAGATATGATGGCATGTGCCTGTAGTCCCAGCTACTTGGGAGGCTGAGGCAGGAGAATCAGTTGAACCCAAGAGGCAGACGTTGCAGTGAGCCGAGATCGCACTACTGCACTCCAGCCTGGGTGACAGAAAGAGACTCCATCTCAAAAAAAGAAAGAAAGGAAAAAAACCCGTAAGATTATTGAATATAATTTAAGACTTCTTTGCTATTTGTTTTTGTCTTTAGGGTATACCGAGTAAATAATTACAATCACCTGGGCGTGGTGGCTCACTCCTGTAATCTCAGCACTTTGGAAGGTGAAGGCAGGAAGATTGCTTGAGGCCAGGTATTTGAGACCAGCCTGAGCAACATAGCTAGACCACCCGCACCATCTCTACAAAAAGTAAAATTAGCCAGGTGAGATGGCACATACCTATAGTCCCAACTACTTGGGAGGTTGAGGCAGGAGGATCACTTGAGCCCGGGAGGTTGAGGCTCCTTGAGCCATGACTGGGCCACTGCACTCCAGTCTGAGTGACAGAGCGAGACCCTGTCTTAAATAATAATAATAATTTCAATCAAATGCTATGTTTCAAGTCACTTGAAATAGGCTTCTTTTCTATATGGCTGTGATATTCATTTTAGGTTTCGACTCAACTGGGTCAAGGAATACCCAGATAGCTGGTAAAGCATTATTTCTGGTTATGTCTGTGAGGGTGTTTCTGGAAGAGATTGGCATTTGACTCAGTGATTGAGTAAGGAAGAGCTGCCTGATGTGGACAGGCATCATCTAATTTGTTGAGGGCCTGGCTAGACTAACAAAACAGAGGAAAGTCTAATTCACTCTGTCTTCTGGAGCTGGGACACCCATTTTCTTCTGCCTTTGGACATATGAACTCTAGGTTCTCAGGCCTTCAGACCCTGGGACTTAACACCAGGGGCCCACAGGTTCTCAGGCCTTCGGACTCAGACTGAATTAGGCCACTGGCTTCCCTGGCTCTCCAGCTTGCAGATAGTATATCATGGGGCTTCTCAGCATCCATAGTCATGTGAACCAGTTCCCCTAATAAATCCCCTCTTATCTACCTATCTGGAAAATTCTGACTTATGCAATGGCTATGTGAGGAACTTGATATACGTTTATATGCATTTTTGTTTCTTTTCAATCTTCTAGGAATGGCTTTTCTCTTCTCATTTATTATTATTTTTCTTTGTAGAGATGGGGTCTTGCTGTGTTGCCCAGGCTGATCTTGAATTCCTGGTCTCAAGTGATCCTCCTTCCTCAGTCTCCTAAAGTGCTGGGATTACAGGCATGAGCCAGTGTATCCAGCTCATTCATTTTTCAACACACTCAATTTTTCCTTCACCCCACGAATCCAGCAAAACTGCTTTTTCTCAGGCCCCCAATAGCCTCCTCATTGCCAAATTCAGTGGAGTGAAGTGGTACACTCTCGACTCACTGCAACCTCCGCCTCCTGAGTTTAAGCACTTCTCGTGCCTCAGCCTCCCGAGTAGCTGG